>NW_028235628.1:0-7015 GCF_977035675.1 Penaeus japonicus | reverse complement strand
CCTTCGTTCATGAAGATGCTTCTCTTAACCAGACAAATTAAACAAAAACAAACTTGGAATCAATCTGTTCCTGAAGGATAGTCAATTCCAATGATAGCTACTTTGTAAAATTTGGGATAAGTAGTCTAGCAATAGGCTGAATATAAATTGGGCAAATTGGCAAATACGCCTAATGTCACAACATGTGATGAAAGTATATTTTTACAAACCTTCCACTCAAACAAGCTGCTGCTTCTCAACCAGAAAACACAGTGAAGCCAAAACTAGTGTAACGGTTGCCCCCAATAATTGTATGAGTAGCTTCAGGTTATGATAAGGATTAAATTGGGTGAAAATAGAGTGTTTATGCCAAAGAGGGATGCTATACGTAAACGAAGACCCTGGCGTTATGAGCTAACCACAGCCAAGAGCACTCAACTCTATCAATGAAAAAATAGGGTGATAAGGGGTTCATGCGACACAGCAGGTACTTTTAGGGCAAGCTGTTGAAATAATCACAGGACAATATGACAGAGAGGTTGACAAGAAAAATTAGGAACTTGGAATCAATTTCAGTAAAATGGCAGATACCATAAAGAACCAATTACTGCGACCATATACAACCATCACATAAATTTTTGAAATTCCATGTCCCGTCTGCATTGGATCAAAATTTATTCATGTTTTATGAATCAATAATCAAAAGATGATAAAAAAAATACATATAAATAAATGATTTCAAACTAATAACAAACAAGAATAGCTAATGTACAGTATTTCAAGATCAGGTCATGCTGAAACAAAACAAACTAAAAATTAATTACAGTTGCCCTTTATAATCATGAGGATATCATTCCCATAATCAACAAGTCTGGGCGAATCATAAAACAAAACATGTGTGTGGTGCACTCGTGAAATTAATAATATCCAAAAATTAGAATACATGAAAAATACTTAAAGAAATAACAAATAAGAAGTATCGGTGCGAAGCAAAAAGAAAATACATACAAATATAGAATACGTACAGCACTTAACTCTTTAAGGTTACCACCACCTTGGACAATTCTGTACGTGGTGTGCTGTACTCACCTTGCCTTCACAGTTGCTTGCGAAATTCACAATTCTATTTCTTTGGAAAAAATCTCCTTAAAGTTACATTTCGAATTGAGTTGCCTGATACTTCGCATGTTAATTGACCAATATGCTAAAATTTCAGTACATCATGTTAATAGGAGTAATAAAGAAGAAAAAAAAAAAAAAGGATCGCACAATTTAATCCTTTTAATACCACTTTTGTATTTCATGGTTCTTCCGTAAATCTAACCCTTGTAAAAGGTCTTGGATGGATTTGTCTGAATTTATAAAATTCATGAGGAGGTTTAGGAATATAACTCATTAATGTTACAGGCGCCAATGTAATTAAAAAGATTAATGATTGCTTATGTATGTGTTTTTATATATATATCTATATATATATATATATATATATATATATATATATCTATATACATTATATATAGATATATATATATATGTATATATATATATATATTATATTTATTATATATATATATTATAACATATAATATATATTATTATATATATTATATATATATTATTATATATATATATTATATTATACAATATATATATATATATATAATATATATATATATATGTATATAAATATTTATATATATATATATATATTAGCTATATATATATATATATAATAGATAAATATATATATATATATATATTATATATATAAACTAAGAGATATCGTGATTGAAACACATGAAAGAAACGAAAGGACAAATGTCTTGCAGGTATCTGATAACAGAAATCAAATAAAGTTATACTTCTACAAATTGCACTGCTTCATCTTATTAAAAATTTTAGTACTTCATACATTAATAAGGTCAAATTTCTTTACTTTTGCTATAATTAGCTAAATTATAAGTGCAGAAAATAAATTAATTACTTGAACGTTCAACAGTCGCATAAAAAATACAGTAATCAATATTGATATCAACAGCTATGAAAGAGTCAAAGAAATGACGGATTACAAAGAAGCGAGATCATTTGACAGTAGTACAGCAAAATTTTGAATGGTAAGGTATACTTTGAAGTAAGAAAAATCTAATAAACATTAAAAGGATAAAACAAAATTCTGGGATCGGCCAGAAATCTGAGTGCTGGTGATTATGTTGTCATTTTTCCGTATCTATCACCTTCTTCCATTTTCTTTTTTTTAGATAAAAAATTACAGTTTACACTGTTTAAGAATATTTGGTATGCCTGAGCTTGGGGGTACCTGCTCAAGGACCAGTCTAAAGTAGTGCTTGAGGGTTCCGAGTTGGGCATGTTCTGCTGAGCCGTGCAGCTAAAGGATGCGTTCATTGTCTCCGGGTGGTTCCCACTCATTGAGAGCATCGTTGATGGAGTGCTTGGAAGGGGTCCAAGGCCCGGAGAGGACAAGGAAACGCACGTGATCAGTGCACTCAACATTTTGCCGCAACATGTTTTTTAGCATTTGGCAGCTATTTGTTCAAATAACAACACAACAAGAATCGTCTTCATCTTTTCTTAGAACAATATCTAACCCAGAAACCATTACTGGCACTTGAAACGTGGTTCACAGCGCTTCCAAAGTTGCTATGATACTTGCAGCTGTGACTGTTGTTGTGGTCCACTTTGAGGTGCTGGGCATTTGATCCGCTTTTAAGTGTGGAGGTTGATGATCCTGTTGTGGGTGTGGTGATGGGTGAGCTTTTCCGTGAGAATGATGGTCTGGTTCTGAATGAATGTGAGGGCTGGTCAAGTTTGCCATGATGGATGTTGTGTTTGGAATTCAGGGTGAATGGTGAGGGTGAGGGGGAGGGTGCAGGGTGATGGTGATGGTGATTAACTTCAATTTCACTTCTGTAGGTGATGTGCTCTGGCTCGGCATGGAGCTGCTGATGCAAATGGTGCTCATGTTGTTGGCCAATAGGGTGCAGGTGGTGACGAGTGTTGCATTGATGATGATGAACTGGCATCTCATGACATGTCTTAGTTCACTCTGGTGCTTGATGCAGCGCACATGAGGTCTGATTTCGCGACTTAGAGGATCTTTTATGATGGTGAGGGGTTTTTCTGGAAGCTGAGTCCGGATCTGACACTGGAAGTATTTGCCCCACAGAGCAAGGTGCCGTTGATGTCTCTAGATGAGATGGGCAATTTAGTGAAGCTATAAGACCTCTGTTGAAGAACACCAATTTCCCGATGCTGAGTCACCCGTGGATCTACAGCAGCTGGACACTGCAGGGAGGCTGGTGGAGTTGCAACAGCTGAAGTGCAGGTGACTTGGATGACAACACCTTTTTCCTGAACCACTGCCTACATTCTTTGGGTATTTCATCTTGTTACTTCTGACTTCTGGCAGCAAACCTGAAGTTGCTTTTCTACATGACTGGATGCCTCTTGAACTGAATTTTATTCTGTCGGCGTGGATATACTGATTGCTGAGTAGACTGTGTTGATTGTGGTGTTGTTAAAGTGTTCCAACAGTGTAGAAGCTGAGCTGACAGCAGTAACTAATGACTGTTGCTGCATGCCTACTATGGGTTGGTTGTGGATGATAAAGTAGCAAACTCTATATGATCACGTAATAAGGGCCTCTATATATTTGGGGAGGAAAAGGGAAATCTGTTGACACAATTCAGAGGTAGACATTCAACATCAAAGGCCTTATCCATGGATGCACTATCACTTCCTAATCTTCAGACGTACTGAATCCTCCAACTGTGCACTTGTCTGAGGAACCAAAAACAGCTCCATGGGAGAGGGGAGACACAATGAGGTTTTCCATTGATGGCGAGCAGGTTACTCATGTCATCTAGGTTTGCAGATTGGGAAATTGGAAATGCAGAATGTGACGACCTGATGATCCTGCAGAAGGGTCTCTAAGTTGGTCTGTGTCACCTACGCAAACTACTCTGGCTGTGTGGCGGTTGGCGAGTTCGTACCAACGTCTCGCGAGGCATCCTCGACGGAGATTGTTCATCAGGGGTCGCCAGGGGCTGCTCGCATCCATGGATCTGATGTCACGTGACATCTGAGGAACCAATCTGCATGGTTTGAGCAGGATTGCAGACACTGGGACGACTTTGATGTTCTTAGTTCCTCTTGGAATTTCTCTGAAGATTTTTTAGCATCTCTACTTCTACTTGATAGCTCCTCTGCCTGGCACACTGCTTGAAGAAGGGATGTTTTCGGAATCCTTTCTAGGGTCCCTTCTTCCTGCTTGTGAGGGGCTATGTCCACGTTTTCAGAAATCCTTGGTAATTTGGGGGTGTCGTGTTGACGGGTGAAGGTGGAGAACGTTTCTCCATCTACAGTCAAATCGGAGTGTCTTCTTCCGAGGGATGAGTCAGGGTCGTCAATAGCGTTGCATGAGCACTCATTACCTCTCGATGGGTCACAGTGACATGGATTGCACTTGCAGATATCGGCATGAGCAGTAATCTTCTCAAGAAGGCCTCTATCATCACCATCCTACAAGAAAATAAAAGGCAAAAAACATAAATAAAAATCATACAAAATTGAATATATCCATTCATTATTCTCTGACTGTCATTAGTCATGGCCTGTGAAATATCAATGACAAACGGACCTGGGATAACGACGTCACCGTCTGGGAATCTCGGAGAAGACGGCCGACTGTGGTGTCATCTGTAGCTTTGACAATAGGAACCTGAAATCAAAGTTAAACCAAAAATAATTGAATTGGCATTTAAACCCTTTTCCTCTTTGGCTAAAGAAAGAAGTCCATTCTCAGAAACAGTGAAACAGTGATATGCATTTGGCAACGTTTGCCGGGGAATTCTCATGTGTGCATTTGCTTTTATATCCATTGTTTAGAAATGAGAAATCTCTGTCACACACTTTTACTTCTAATAAAAAATAAAATGCATAAATAATGAGGGTGTATTCAGAAATAAGTGACTGTTGTGTATACTTTCCATATACTTTCTGAATTATGCAAGGGCACTTACCTTCATGTTTGGGTTACACTTGAGAGCCTCGGACTTGAGGAAATCTTGAAGGGTTAGACTGGTTGGACTCTCCCCCTCATCACTTGCCACCGGAATAATTGCGAACACTGTCAGGGGATGTTTTTTTTTTTATCACATAGAACACGTAATCAAAATAGTAAATCAATAAGAGCTAGAGAGAGAGAGAGAGAGAGAGGGAAGGGGGGAGAGAGAGAGGGAAGGGGGGAGAGAGAGGGAGAGAGGGAGAGAGAGAGAGGGGGAGGGAGGGGGAGGGAGAGAGGGGGAAGGAGAGAGAGGGAGAGAGAGAGAGAGAGAGAGAGAGAGAGAGAGAGAGAGAGAGAGAGACGAGGAAGAGAGAGAGAGAGAGAGAGAGAGAGAGAGAGAGAGGAGGAGAGAGATGGAGAGCGAGAGCGAGTGTGTGTGTGTGTGTTGTGTGTGTGGGTGTGTGTGTGTGTGTGTGTGTGTGTTGGTGTGTTGTTGTGTGTGTCCATGTGCATGTGCGTGTGGAGAGGAGGGGAGGGAGAGAGAGAAGAGAGGAGGGGGTGAGAGGGGAGGGAGGGGGGGAGGGAGGGGGAGGGAGGGGGAGGGAGGGGGAGGGAGGGCGGGGGAGGGAGGGGGAAGGAGAGAGAGAGAGAGAGAGAGAGAGAGGGCGAGGAGAGAGAGAGAGGAGAAGAGAGAGGAGAGATTGAGGAGAGGAGAGCGAGAGCGAGGAGGAGAGATGAGAGAGAGAGAAAGAGGAGTGTGTGGTGGTGTGTGTGTGTGGTGTGTGTGTGTCTGTGTGTGTGTGTGTGTGTGTGTGGTGTGTGGTGAGTGTGTTTGTATGTGTTCCTGTGCGTGTGTGTGTGTGTGTGTGTGTGTGTGTGTGTGTGTGTGTGTGTGTGTGTGTGTGTGTGTGTGTGTGTGTGTTCATGTGCGTGTGTGTGTGTGAGAATCATCAATATCAGAGTTTTCTTCTGTATGAATTATGTAAGTTTAGTACCTTTCTTTACGTTGAATAAGACAGTCATATCATAAATAACACTATTATTATTATTCCTTGTGTCTGTTCTAGTAATCAGGCCTGAATTCCTCTGTAAGTAATCGTGAATCAAAAAACATCTACTGGTGAAGTAAATCAATAAACTGGAACCTTTTCACAAACCTTTCTGCTTAGATGCGTTGGAGCTGAAGAGGTGTTTGCCTGTCTGTGAAGACTTCCGCAGCACCCACACTTGTTGGCCCGTCCTGTTGAACGACTTTGTGGCATGCTCCACTATTTCAATACAAGGTATTTTTTTGTATACTCTGGAAAATTGTATTGGACGGTTAACTTTAATACTTATTAAGTAATACACTATAACAATATTTTACAAAAAAAATTCTAAAAGTCCTTTAGTCTAACGTTACAAAAATGAAAGACTGGTAAAATGTATATCCGTCTTGGGACACGACTTTAGATACTACCATATTTCTCAAACAAAATTATCATAAAAATAAATTGTTCAATTCCAGTACTCCCATTGGAACCAGCAGTTCAGTAAAACACATAAAATAAAGCTCTCATTCTCCCTGGGACAGAGTCTGCTCAGTGCGGGTAGTCCAGCTTATCCTGGAAGAGGCTCGGGCGTGCTTCTCTGTCCTTTTGGGTTTCGCTTTGTGACTCGCATAGGCTCTTACGGCAAAGGAGGTAGTTGAGTCGTTTGTGGTGATGGAATGCCTCCTGCAGTCCTCTCTATTGCCTTAAAGTATGGCCGCTGGGGCCGCTCTCCTACAAGGGGGACACGTTACTTTCGTAAGTTCATGAATCTTCTTGCATCGTGAACTAATGTATTTCTTTTCTAAAAGAAATCAATTCCCACTACACTTCAACGGTTACTTTATGAATTGTCACCATCTTTCTGACACCTCCGTACAATGATTATACATGAAATCGAAGATATATTTTCAGTCGTACTGTCTTTTGTTCCCTGTATGGCTTGATTTATTAAGGGCCTGGTGATATATTAGTCATGCTCTTT
>NW_028235626.1:7500-8523 GCF_977035675.1 Penaeus japonicus | reverse complement strand
ATAATAATAATAATGATAATAATAATAATGATAATAATAATGAATTATATGTAAATCATATCAATAACAGGTTTAGGGAAATAAACTTTCGTGGCGTCTATGCATTCGTCTATTTATTGTCCTTCTAAAGTATCCCAGCGTGCAAGGAATGGCCGTGGTTATCACCTATTGCAAGGCAAGAGTGCAAGCCGAGTGCTACCTCTGCAGTGTGTAAAGATAACAGTAATCGCATTATCATTAAGAATTATTTCTTTTAATTAAATCATCCATAGAGCAGACAGAGATAAAATAGAGTTGATTGATACGTCACCCTTATTATAGAGTAAACATTTTCTTCCAAAAAGTTTGGTTTTGTCAAGCCTTTTCTTAGCTCTTCGCGCTCCCGCGAACAAAAATAAAAAAAAAGGGAAAATTTGTTTTCAAAAACGAGGGATGCTTCTTTCTAAAGAGAAACTGTTTAAAATTTTTTCCCTTTCCCTCCTCGTTTTTTCCCATCATTTTTCCCAAATAATTTGACCAAACAATCTTTAGGTGTCGAAAAAAGACTTATCTCAAACACGTGATTTACGAGCCTGTCAACACAATCTTGACGCCCCAATATCCCCTCTCTCGCACCAGCTGTGTGGTTTCCGTTTTGGGATCAAAAAAAAACTTTTTTTATCGCCCTTTTAAAATTTGTAAGACCATTCGGGTACACACTGGTCATGAATGAATCATTGTGCAGGTTACGACACATACTGCTAAGCAACCACAAAGTTATTTTCTCTTTTTTATGCTTGATGTCCCAGCCGGTCTCTCTCGCTCTCTCTCTCTCTCTCTTTCTATCTTTCTGTTCTCTCTCTCTCTCTGTTTCTCTCTCTCTCTCTATCTCTCTCTTTCTCTCTCTCTCTCTCTATCTTTCTTTTCTCTCTCTCTCCCCTCTCTCTTTCTCTCCACCCTCTCTCTCTTTCTCTCTTTCTCTCCCCCTCCCTCTCTCTCTCTCTCTCTCTCTTTCTCTCCCCCTCTCTCTTTCTCCCCTTCTCT
>NW_028235626.1:0-2500 GCF_977035675.1 Penaeus japonicus | reverse complement strand
TATACAAAAGTCTCTCTTTCTGTCTCTGTCTCTGTCTCTCTCTCTCTCTCTCGCTCTCTCTCTCTCTCTCTCCCTCTCCCTCCCTCCCCCCTCTCTCTCTTGTTTTCTTTCCCTTTACTTTCTCTTCATTTATCATATTTCAAGCTTCTGTTTTTCTCTTCATTTATCATATTTCAAATTTCTCTTTTTCTCTTCTTTATCCATTCCTCCGTTCCCTCCCTCGCTGCTCCCGTCGTCCCCATCCTCATCCCTTTCTCTTCTCCTACTAGATGCCTCAATAGCAGTCATAGTAAAATGAATGATAAGAAACGATAATATACAAATGATAGTAACACACAACAAATCAAAAAAAATCAATATTATTAATGCCCCCACTAATCATTTTTATCATCAACAAATCTTTTTCAGCCTCTCAGCAAAATCCCCCTTTTTCGACCGTTAAAAGCCCCAAACAACCTCTTCCGTTGGTGTTCCTTTTTAAATTTAAAAACCCAGACTCGGCTTTGGCCCTCGAGGGCAAAACCGGCGACCTTAAATTAGATTTGTGTAAACTATATTTGTGAAGATTTGTAATAAAGTGGATGATAAATAGTTATCAAGCACGAAATGGACAAAACAAAATAAGGATAATCAAAAACAGCAAAAATGAATAGCAAAAGAGAACAATATCAAAATGCATGCAATCTAATCGCAATCCAGCGCATCAAGAGGTAATTAATTGCAAGCAGCCCGTAAGTGGAGGCGGAGAAATGACTCTCGGTTGAAGTGTCATAATATATTCATGAATAAAAACAAAACATTTTTCAATATATAAAAAAGGAACAATCTATTATCATTTATCATCTATCATAAAGATCACACACACCACTAAACACCACACGCACACACCACACCACAACATACACACATACCACGCACCAAAACACACACACACTCAAACACACCACACTCAAACACCCACAACACACATAAAACACACCCCCAACAACACACACACTCACACACACCACACACACCACTCACAACACAACCACACACACCAAAACCAAAACCCAAAAACACAATATATATATATATATATATATATATATATATATATATATATATATAAGTGGATGAAGCAAAATAAACACAGCCAGTGACTCAGGCGAGCAGACACTTCTCCTGGTGACTTGAAGGGCCGCTGAAGAGGGCCACATATTCCGCCTTCTTCGGCTTCCCTTTCCTCTTGTTTTTCTTCCTCTCCTTCTTCTTCTTCTTCTTTTCTGCTCTTTAAACTTCAGCTCTTTCGCTTTCATTTTGTTTTATCCTTCTAAATCTCCTCCTTCTCCTACTTCTATTTCTTATTCTTCTACTCCTCTTTTTCATACCCATCTTCTATTTTTTTCTTTTTGTTTCTTCTTATTATTCCTCTCTTTCTTCTTCCTTTTGTTTTTTTCTTTTTCCCCTTAGGTTTGTCCTCTTTATTTTCCTATTTTTTCTGTTTCTTCTTCACCTCCTCCCCCTTCCACCGCTTCTTTTTTTTCTTCTTCTTCTCATTTTCCTCTTTATTCTTTTTGTTCTTTGTCTTCTCCTTCTTTCTCTTTTTCTTCTTCGCCTCTTTCTCCTCCTCCTTCTTCTTCTTCTCACCCTTCTTTTCCCTTTTTTTCACTTTTCCCTCTTTTTCTCATATTCTCCTTACTCTCTTTCTACTTCTTTATTTCCATTTTTCTTCACCCCTCCTCCTCCTCGCCCTTCTTCTTCTTCTTTTCCTCTTGTTCTTGTTTTCCAGTTTATCTATTTTTTCTTCTTTTTTCTTCTTAATATCCTTCTTCATCTCCTTGTCCCTATTCTTACTCTTCCTTCCTTTTTATCATCGACCATCCCTCTCTTCTTCTCCTTGACCTTCTCCCCTTTTCTGACAAAAGATTCGTCCCCACGCCAGGCACAAAAAGACCTGGGGGCCCAGTGTTCCCCCGAAGGAGGACCAATTACTCGAAACCACGTCTTCTCTTTTCTCTCCACTGTGACTGCTCTCATATTTTTTCCCCCCCCTGCTGCTGTGCCTGCTTTGTTGAGCAATACTACAGACAACTATGACACACACAAAAATACCTAAACAACAAGTGTTTGTTGGGGTGTGTGTGTGTGTGTTTGTGTGTTAAATTCATACAATTGACCGAGTTCTGGTTAGTATTTATTCCCCTCCCTTCCTTCCCCTCAAAGAGTTCGGTTTCCCTTCAGAGGAACTGGCCCCCCAAACAGAGCCGAGTCCTTTACCAAAACGCGTGCTCCGAGAGTCGAATACCTTCCAACAACAGCCCTTCTCACGAAAACAAAAGCTCGCCAAACAACTCGTTTTGCTCAAAATGTTTTCGATCGCGAAATAGTAATTGAGTTTGTGTTCCCTTACAGTTTTGTAAACGACAAAATGAACTTTACACACCCCCCCCACCCCCATAAACCACATCCCACACACACACACACACATACAACCACACCACACACACACACACACACA
>NW_028235625.1:2500-6269 GCF_977035675.1 Penaeus japonicus | reverse complement strand
GAGAAACAAAGGCACGGAGGTAATGCTGTCTAATATCTATTACAATACAACGATGGACCGAATCCATTGACGACATTTCCCATGTTTTTTTGTTTTTTTTTGTTGTTTTTTTTTTTACTGCAAGGAAGAAAACAACAAACCAAGGGGGGGGGGGGCAAAGTACTCTACACACGAAGTACTCAACTCTTAAATCCCGAAAACCACATCAAACACATGTCTCAGAAGTGCCACGAACCCCACAAGCTGGTTTCCGGGCACGATAAAAAACCCCCTCTCTTGTCGCCTGATGAAACCCCAATTATGGCAAACGAAGCCGGAAATGACCGGGACTCACCGCCCTGACTTTGAAACTTTCCAAAAGCAAAGTTTATTCGTCATTATATTTTGTTTACGTGAGCCACTTCCCTCAAAGTTGTACCATTGCGCCCGGTTGCACCATTTGGCTTCCTCCGGGCTCAAGATGGGAGGTCTGAGCACTCTTAACTGACAAGAAACGGAGGGAAAGTTTCCTCATGCGATTTTCCATCGTCTGGACTTGATGCTCGTGAGGGTAACCGCGGGATTCGCTCTCTCTCTCTCTCTCTCTCTCTCTCTCTCTCTCTCTCTCTCTCTCTCTCTCTTCCCTTATTCTCTCTCTCTCCTGCTCTCTCTCTCTCTCTCTCTCTCTCTCTCTCTCTCTCTCTCTCTCTCCTCTTCCCTCCTCCACCCCCCTCTCTCTCTATCTCTCTCCTCTCTCTCTATCTCTCTCATTCTCTCTCTCTTCTCTCCCCTCTCTCTCTCTCTCTCTGCCTCCCTCCCCCCTCCTCCACCCAACCCCCCCCCCCTCTCTCTCGCTTATTCTCTCATTCTCTCTCTCTCTCTCTCTCTTTCTCTCTCTCTGCTCTCTCTCTCTCCTCTCTCTCTACCTCCCTACCTCCCTCCTCCCATCCCTCCCTCCTCCCTCCCTCAATCTCCCTCCCTCCTCCCTCCACCTCCCTCACTCACTCATCACTCCCTCCTTTCCTCTTCTCTCCCTTTCTTCTTTCCATCTCCCTCCCCCTTCTCCTTCTCTCACACGTACCGTTCGCAAACGTCCAATAAACCAGTTAGCCAACACGCTAAGAGAAGGGAAACACATGAAAATCCGGAAGTAGTGTTGTTGCTAGGGTTCGCGTACGAGTGTCAATGCCGAAAAAAAAAAAAAAAAAAAAAGACATACAAGAAACCTGAGGACCCGGCGTGGAGTGACTAACGGTGAGGGTGGGAAGGTGTGAGGGTGAAGGCCCATACGTGGATCCAGGTGAGGGCGATGGGATGGGTGAGGGCGAGGGTGAAGTCTCTGGCACTGCTCGCTGCGGTGAAACCATCTGTCCGCGAGCGTCAGTGGGCTTGGCGGCGCGGAGGAAGCAGTGAAGCAAAGAGGTTAGGGAGGGCTATAGGGAGGGCTAGGGAGGGCCATAGGGAGGGCCTGGTATGTGTTCAGCAGAGGCCCTCGGGGGAAAACTGTTCACTGTATGAGCCAAGTCGTCGGTGGTTTAATCATGTTTGGGTTTATATTTGGTCCTCCAGGTTTTGGTTCGTCCATGAGAGTTGAGCTGGATATATTCGTTATGTAATTAAATTACATTTTTTTAAAGGCTGTTATGGATACGTTAATCCCCTATCAATTGCGGTTATATGATCTTATGTAGATTGTGCCCATGTGTGGATGCTGTTAGTTCAGATAAAGTTATGCTTTGTTGTTATCTATGTTGTTTTCAAATGCAGATTTTACTTGAAGTGATTATTGATTATGCGGATATGGTCCTGTCTTTGCTTTGATGTCTATTTTGTGTTATATCAGGGTGGAGCTGAAATCACATTTCTGTTCTGCAGGAGTAAAACAAATCTATATGTATTCATTATATGCATATGTATGTATGTGTGTATATGTGTATGTGCGTGTGCGTGTGTTGTGTTTTGTGTGTGTATGTATCTGTAACTGTATATGTATATGTATATGTATGTATGTATGTATATATATATGTATATATATATATATATATATATAATATATATATATATATATATTATATATTTATTATATATATATATATACATATACAGACACACACACAAAAAAAAAAAAAAAAATATATATTATATATATATATTTATATATGCATATATATATATATATATATATATATAATATATATATATATATATATCTATATATATATATATATAATATATATATATATATATATTTATATATATTTATATATAATATATATATATATATATATATTTATATATATATAGATATATATATATATAGATATATATATATATATAGATATATATATATATATAGATATATATATATATACATATATTTATGTATATATATATATATATAGATATATATATATATATATAAATTATTATATATATATATACACACACATATATCCATGTGTGTGTGTCTGTGTGTGTGAGCGTGGTGCATATATATATATATATATCTATATATATATATATATAATATATATATATATCTATATATATATGTGTGTGAGTGTGTGTGTGTGTGTGTGTGTGTGTGTGTGTGTGTGTGAGTGTGTGTGTGTGAGTTGTCCACATTACATCTGCACCTTATAAGAAAAGAGCGAGAGCAAAAGTCAGAAAGAGAGGAGAGGGGGAGAGTGAAAGAAAGTAAGAGGTCAAAGAGGGAGGAGGAGGGAGATAGACAGAGGACAGATGACAGGCAACAAAATACATACGTACATACATACAGACAGGGCATGACAGAAACAAACCCCTAACCAGCCAGCTCAGGTCTTGCCCTCACCCGATTGCCGCGGATTCGAGGTTGGGCGCTCTCAAATACAATATTTACCCCAGGGAAAATCTTTATTTAGCAAGCCTTCTTTTTTTACAACTTCTGGCGACTCAAGGCTGCAAAATCACTGGACTAATGTGGCCAAGTGAGAGAAATCAAGCCTTTGAATACGCTGGAAAATTTACCCACGTTGAAGTTGCAACACACAAACCTCGTCAATCTTAAGTAGTGCGTGCAACACCCACGCATTTGCCGTTGTGAATTATGAGCATTTCATTCGCAGCTAATGCCAGCTTTTGGAGGCAGGTAAGTGCTTTCACACGCGCTCGGAGAAGGAGTTTTGCAACAACTACGTGCATTTCCCCCCACCCCTTCCCCCTTCCTTCCCCCACCCCCTTCCTCCTTCTATCCGGTCAGCGCTTTGTGTACAACCTTTCATCGTTACGTAACTTTCTCCCAGACTATCAGGTCACTCCTAAGAACACGGTCCCCAGGTCTTATTTCCCTCTTCTCGCCATATTTATCGCTGGTAAAAAAAATATTCCACGTGGTTTTTTCCTGCGAAATCTTCCCGACTTCTCTCCGACACGGCAAACCCTCATGTGATATAATCATGGGTATAATGAGTGTAGCTTCGACTGTCACGGCGACTTTCTTAGTGACCTCGCCGTAAGTTCGCGTATCCATGTGATTTGGTGTCGTGCGAAATTAGTAAGGGATTCTTTTTTTTTCGTGAGCGTATATCGGTATATAATATTTTTATTTTTTTTTTTTTTTGCCAGGAGAACTAGTTATGGTTACTAGTTCTATCTGTCATGTAGTAAAGCACTGGTATGGTGTGGCGGTGAATTTTATATCATGGTGTGGTTATTCGATATACTGTGATGCATACAACAAAGTAAGATGTGACATCGTGTAGCGAACATGCATATATACATATATATTTATATATATATATATATATAT
>NW_028235624.1:0-2500 GCF_977035675.1 Penaeus japonicus | reverse complement strand
ATATCAGGTCACAAGGGGCACAAGCGAGGTCTTCCCAGGGGCAGCAGCTAACTGCGTCTGTCCTGGCCTCGTTCCTCCGCTGCTCCTGCCCAGATGTTGCGTCATGTTTGTCCAGCTTACATCATTTTTATTAGTAACACATGTTTCGCACAGAGACAAAGATCCACTGGCGTAGCACTATCCCCCCCTATCAAGCAGACGACCCGTCTGCTCTGACATGCCTAAACATGAAATAAACAACAGGAAACATAAAGAAAATCATTCCTCAAACACAAACAAAATTCTTTCAAAACAAAAGAAAACGTAATGGTAATTAGTTCTCAGAAACAACACAAAAATCTTTCATCCAACGCGGCTTTCTTCGCTCTCGCCGGGGTTGCCGCAGTGGTGTGGGCAGCGGTTCTGTCGCATCGCCCTCACCGTCCAAATGCTCGTCCTCATCTTGGTCAGCATCTGTCACGTCCTCATCCTTGGCTCCAACAAGACTCCACCCGACTGCTATTCCGTCAGCCAGCTGCAGGTTTTCAATGGGCTCCACCATGCTTTCCACTCCATGCATCTCTCTCGACAGTTGACACCGGATCCTAGACTCTGTCCTGGGGGTAAGGTGCAGTCGCTCAGCCGTAACGACCTCTGCACAGCCAACCTTCGGAAGCAAGGACACATCATCACCGTGCATCCTCACCAGCTTCCGTCCAAGGTCGACAACGCCTTACTCTGCGTCAGGTAGTCAAGGCCCAGCAAGCATGGCTCGTCCGATCGGCGACTCAGCAGCCGCTGCACTGCGCTGCCCACGCCGATACGAGCCTCCACTTGCCCCATGACACCACACAGTCTCTGTGGTGCGTCTGAAAGTCGCGTAGTGGCCAACATATCAGGCCGCACTAGGGTCTTCTCAGCCCCAGTGTCCACTGTCAGGCGGCATGGCTCCCCGTCTACTGAGCCCTCCACCTGCATCGAGCTGGTTGTCGACGGCAGCTACTCAAGTCGGGGTCCAGGAACCGAGGATGGCTGGGTTTCGGCCCCCTTCTCCAGCCTGTCCGAGTTTTCCGCATGTACCACTTCCTTAGCCTTAGGACAGGCACTGTGTCTGTGCCCTTGTAGTGGGTTCGTGGGGCACTCACCCTCCTACAGGAGCTGTAGAGGAGCCTTCTGCAGCAGGAAGGCGTGGAAGGGCAAGAGGGAAAACCGGGCCGGCATAAAGGCAACTGACTAAGACGCTAGAATCTTTACTTTACGTTTATTCATCGAGGACAAGCTACTACATGTATTAAAACAAACAAGGTATCACAGAACAGGCATGTAGTAGAATAAAAACTTACGCTAGAACGAGAACACGAGAAAACACACACTCCTGCCCAACCCAAGCACACAACCTTCCGCCTTGAAACCTCCTCCACAACTCAAAGATGGCGGTCTTGGAGACCCCGACATAACAGGGGGTTGCCAACTATGAATTATGTTACAGGTCGTTTGTGCTTGGATTGGGTGCTCCTTCTCCTCCTTTACACAGCCTAAAATACTCCTGGAGGTGGGGCGTTTGACAAAGCGCCTCGACGGGCGTCGCCAAAGGGCGTGACGAGGGAGTACGAAAAAGAAAAGAACAGGGACGCGAGGCACCCGTTACCCGTTCGCATACGCGCGAATCCGTAGCGTTCGCGTAAGAAATTACGTTACTCTACACCCTTCTTCGCCACAGCTCCAACACGAGCTGTGGAACCTGTATGGGCTCACCCTCCTCGACACTGCCTTCATTTTCACTTTCCGGCCCCAGAGATCACGGCGGTTTTGGGTGGCCGGCTCTAGGCCACTGGTTCCCTTCAGGAAGG
This sequence comes from Penaeus japonicus, assembly GCF_977035675.1. Classification (NCBI taxonomy): domain Eukaryota; kingdom Metazoa; phylum Arthropoda; class Malacostraca; order Decapoda; family Penaeidae; genus Penaeus; species Penaeus japonicus. The sequence continues at coordinate 671 of NW_028235624.1, read as the reverse complement.
CCTCGAACTCCAAGGCCCTCGCCAGCGCCACCTGCAGGTCCTCAGGGTGTGCCTGCTTGACGTGGATTTGCAGCTGCTGGTCTTTCAAAGCGTCAACGAAGAAATCACGGGCCAGTACCACGATCATTTCTTCCGGAGCCGCAGGGTACGACCTCCTTACCAGCGCCTCCACGTCCTGCGCCAGCTGGGACAGCGTCTCACCACGCTCACGAGTCCGCTTTTTCAAGCGGGCCCGATATACCTTAGCCTGGTGGTGATGGCCGAAACGGCGTTTTAAAGCCTCCACCACGCTGGTGTAAGAGGCGTGTTGGGGCGGCGGCAGATGCCCCAACACTTCCACCACGGGGCCCCTTAGTGCTGTTACCAGCTGCAGTGCCTTCTCTTCCTGGCTCCAGCCCTGGGCAGATGCCAGCACTTCAAATTGGGCGACATATGCCTCCCAGGCCACCTTCCCGTCGTACTCAGCTGGCTTACGCCTCACAGAATGTCTGGAGGCCGAGGGGCTGCGGGGTGGAGAACGCGTGCCGTGAACTAACACGCCCGGAGGGGAGGGAGGGGGTGAGGGAGGCAACGAGGCGGGTTGACCGGGTCCGAGTTTGCCGCCACCTGTACCCAAGGGAGCGATTCCGATGGATCCCCAGCCTCCTGCAGCGACTGGCTCCGACACGACG
>NW_028235623.1:15000-20000 GCF_977035675.1 Penaeus japonicus | reverse complement strand
ATCTTTCTACTTTGTATTTACCAATCTTTAAAAAATCTATCTGCGATCTAACTATTTCTACTTTACACAAATACATACATAAATACATACATATATATATTTATATATATATATATATATAATATATATATATATATATAATATGTATAGGATTATATATATAGAGTTATATCATATATATTAATATATATATATATATATATTTACAAATATATACATATTATATATTGATATATATATATATAACTATATATATATATACATATATATATATATATATTTATATATATATATAATATATACATAAACATGATATATATATATAATAAGATATAGATATATAATATATATAATATATATATATATATTATATATATATATATATAATTAATATCATCCGTATCAAATATCTCTGCTCTTACACTATATGCCTTTCTTCTCTTCATTACCTTTTCTTACATTCTTCTTTATTCTCATACCCTCGCTCACTATTTTCTTCTCAGCATAGCTGCATCTTCATCTCATTCTTACGCTCTCTCTCCCCTCTCCTCCCCCTCTATCTCCTTCTCCTTGACTCCTCTCCCTCTCCCTCTCCCTCTCTATCTTCCATCATCCATCTCCCTCTCCCGTTTCCTCTCTCCCTTCTCACTTCTTCCCTCATCCCTCTCTCTCCCTCTTCCTTCTCTATCTCCAACTCCATCTCCATACTCCAATCTCGCCCCAATCTCCCTCATCACACGCCTCGTCTCCATCTGTCCCCTCTCCCTCGATCGCTCTCTTAACTTTACGTCTTCGTTCTTCTTCCCTCATCCCCGTCTCTCGTCTTTCCCTCTCCCCTCTCGCCTCTTCCTCTCTAACTGTCCTCGCCCCTCCTCCCTCTCCTCCCTCCTCTCCTTTTTTCCCTCTCGCCCTCTCTCTCCCCTCGTAGTCCTCTTCTACTTCTCCCTCCTTCTCCCCCCCTTCCCTTCCCCCTCTTCTCCTCTCCCTTCTCCCTCTCTCCCTTCTTCCCTATCCATCTCCACCTCCTCTCATCATCCCTCTTCTCCGCCCCTCCTCCCTCTCCCTCTCTCGCATTCCCTCTCTTTCAATCTCATCTCTACTACGCTCCTCCCTCTCCCTCCTCCCTCTCCCGCTCCGCTTCCCTCTCGCCTTCCTCCCTCTCTCCTCTCCACCCTCTCTCCCTCCGCACCCCTCTCCCTCTCGCCTCTTTCCCTCTCCCTCTTCACTCCTTGGTCTCTCTCTCTCCCTCTATCGCGCCCCTGTTTTTGCTGTCGTAACCCCAAAGTCCCCAGCAGCAAAGGACTCTCCGCTATACTCGGCATTTGAAAGAAGATTAGATGATAATAGTCTATTGGCAGAGCATGTGGAAAATGTTGCAGGTGAAGACTCATGGACCAGCGATTCCCAACAAAAGTACTAAAAAAAGATAGACGAAAATCTCTCGCCTCAGGGCATTCAAACTACGAATGAAAAAAAAAGAAAAACGACGTATCTCAGAATCTCTTGGATCTTGTCCCTTTCTCTCTTAAAAGGAAAAGAATATCTATGACACTCTTCAATGGATAGACGAAAGAGCAGACGTATAGAGAGAGAGAGAGAGAGAGAGAGAGCGAGAGAGAGAGAGAAGAGAGAGAAGAGAGAGAGAAGAACGAGAGGAGAGAGGATAGAGAGAGAGAGAGAGAGAAAGAGAAATAAAAGAGAGAGAAGAGAGAGAGAGAGAGAAAGAGAGAGAGAAGAGAGAAAGATGGATATAGATAGAGAAGAGAGTGGGTTAGAGAGAGAAGAGATGAAGAGAGAGAGAAGAGAGAGAGAGAGAGAGAGAAAGCGAGAACATCCGTATAGAAAATACTAAAAGGACAATGTGGTCCTCGATTACATATATATGAGCGTGGGGGAGTTACTAATCCCATCCACAGAAATATGGGAACTCATATTGAGTGCCGTTTGTCTCTTGATCCCTGTTAGCTTATTTCGAGGCACTTCTTTCTCTTTCTCTCTCTCCTCTCTCTCTCCTCTCTCTCATCTCTCAACTCATCCTCTCTCAACCTCTCTCTCATTCTCTCCTCTCTCCTCTCCTCACTCTCCTCTCCACTCTCTCGGCTCTCTCTCCCTATCTATCTTTCTCTTTCTCTTTCTTTCTTTTTTTACCCTTTTTTTTTCTCATCATCTCTGGTCTCTCCCCCCTCTTAATCTCTTCATTATGTTGATGGTAACAGAGTATGCAAATGTTTTAGAAGAGACAGGAGTGGAGTAAAAACGGGCAGACTTATGGGATTTCCTTGTGTCTTTTTCTCTCTCTCATCTTCTGTCTCCTTCCTTTCTCTCTCACCTCGTTATCTTCTTTTTTTCTTTCTTCTTTCTTTTCTTCCTCTCTCTCTCACCTCTCTCTTCCTTTCTGCTTATTTTCACTCTCTCTTCCTTTTCTCTCTCTCTCATCTCTCTCTCTCATCACATCTCTCACTCTCTCATCTCTCTCTCTCTCTCTCATCTCTCTCACTCCTCTCACCCTCTCTCTCCCTCTCTCACCCTCTCTCTCCTTCACTCTCTCTCTCGGCTCTACTCTCTCTCTCCTCTCTCTCATCCTCTCCCTCTCTTCTCTCCTCTCTCTCACTGCTCTGCGTCCGCTAATGAGGAACAACCTCTGCAGCAAAAATATGCTAAGGAATGCCCCCGAGTGTCCAACTCAAGAACAGTGACGGCGACCTTTGAGTGAGAGTCCCTGAATAAGTTGTAATGTGCACTGTGTAATCGAAATAAAGGCTTTCTAATGCTCAAAAAGAGATGATTAGGTGAATAAAAGAATAGAAATTGAATTAAACAAAAGATAAGATGAATATCTAAACAGAATTCGGGAGAACAAAAACGAAGAAGATAGGATAAGATTGGTCTTTGTAATGAGCAAAACGTTTTAACTCCGAGTATTTGCTCCCGTCTTATTTTCTCGTTTTTTCTTTTCTTTCTTTTCCTTTCTTTCTTTCTTTCTTTTTAATTGTTCTCCGGAAATTTCAACTTTACAGAAGGTATTACCGGAGACTTTGATGGTAGCAAGTAAGAGATAGGGACGAGAGACGAAAATGCACCATCTGGAATTGTTGTCCTGTCTACCTTGGTCTCTGGGCCGCGTGTTTAGCCGATTTACAAAGTTTTTACACGCGAACGATGGGACGAAACCTTTTTGATGTAAAAACAGAAAGAAAGGAGAGAAAAATGCCCGAAAGGAAACTCTTTTTTTTAAGTTTTGTCTTCGAAAAAGGTATGGGATCTTGTTTGTTTTTGTTTTTTCTTTTTTGATTATGGTTGTCTGTAGGTTAATTGCACTATTGGTGTGTAATGACTCGGAGAGTTTGCGTTTGTAAATATTTTTCTGGTCTTTCTTATGTCCGCATTTTTTTTTTTTATCAAAGACTTTTATCAAAGATTTTGCGTCGCCGTATATACTTCATTGTGCGCATCCGTGTGTGTGTGTTGTGTGTGTGTGTGTGTGTGTGTGGGGTTTTTTGCGCGTGTGTGGTAAATATAAAGATTGTGTATATAATATAATATACTATATATATATATATAATATATATATATATATATATATATTATATATAAACCACATATAAGGGTGTGTGTGCTTGTGTGTTATGTGTTACACACACACGCACACTCACGCGCGGTGCGCACACACACACACACACATCACAAACATACATACATATATATACATAAATTTATATATTATATAAATATATATAAATATATATATATATAAAATATATACATATATATGTGTGTGTGGCGTGTGTGTGTGTGTGGTGTGTTGTGTGTGTGTGACCCACACACACACATTCACACAAATATATACATATATATATATATACATATACATACTTTCATTAAACACAAATATCTTTAAAAAAAAAGATACCCTCACCCACTACACTCAGGCTCCCCACCCCCTTCACATATAAATAAATAAATAAAATACCTACTCGCAAAATCGCCGTAAAACGAGTGGGCAGTTGGAAGAGAATTCACTGAGATTACGAAGGCTGTGTGTGATGATGACAAGAAACGGGAAACAGCGCATTGCATTAGCGCTGTGAGATGTGCCCTTTTTACGCTCGCAGCCTCTTTCTTCGCTCGGTCGTGTCGATATCATATTATGGGCGTATCTTGTACTGATTTTGTCCTTGATGGGTGATTTTACGAGGGTGGTGGGTGGCTTGATTGGTGGGGGTGGGTGGCTTGACTGGCTGGTTTATTTTTTTTGATCATTACCATTGTGATTATTTTTCCTATGACATTAATGATACTTTTTATAATCGCGGTCATAATGATTTTTTTCCCCATGATCCAACGTTTTATAACGATTGATATTGTCAATGTATCGTTATTGTAATTATTACTTTTTTCACATATTATTTATATACTTATAATAAGGGACGTAACCTATGAAACATTTCCTTACTTTTTCAAAAATTAAATCTCTCCTCCTCATCTCTCTCTCTCTCTCTCTTCATTCTTTAATTTCTCTCTCTCTCTCTCTCATCTCTCTCATCTCTCTCTCTCATCAACTCTCTCCTCTCTCTCTCTCTCGCTTCTTCTTCATTAGTCCTCGAACTTTAGAAAATCATGACTTTGTCTTTTATATTGCCATTAACGCTTCCATCATTATCATTAATCATCTACCAATTTAGCATTACTATTGTCATCATTAAACAATAATATGAATATTGTGTTGTTATTCTGATCATCTTTATTTTCATTCTAATTATAATTATTATCATCGTTATTATTATTTTTCATTATCATTATTTTTTTATTATTATCATTATCACCATCATTTCAATCGTTATCATTATTGTTAATTCTTTTGGTATCATCAGTTAGATTTACCATTCATCATACTATGTTATCCTTGATCATTAACTCATACATTTATCTTTATCATTGCTTATTAGTATTAGGTATCATCATTATAATTTATGTTTAAGTATATTTGTTTTAGTTATCAA
>NW_028235622.1:10000-11947 GCF_977035675.1 Penaeus japonicus | reverse complement strand
GGGGATAAAAAATTGAGATATGATATGATTTTCTCTGTCTCTGCCATCTGCTTTCTCTCTAACTTTCAATCGGTTTCTCTTGCACTCTTTCCTTCATCCCCCCTAACTCCTTCTCGCCTTTTTCTTTTTCTCACTCTCACTCACGCATATTTCTTCCTCCCATCTTCATAATCTCTCTCTCTCTCTCTCTCTCTCTCTCTCTCTCTCTCTCTCTCTCTCTCTCTCTCTCTCACACACTCTCTCTCTCTCTCTCTCTCACTCTCATTACCTCTTAGTATTATTTAACCAAGATGTGACTGATAATTTGAAAATGTATTCAGAATGTTATATATAAACTGACTGTGAGAGCACATGAAAACACCTTGGGTCGTGTATTTTATTTGAACTGTGATTAAACCAAAGATTAAATACCACTATCTCTTTCATATCTATTAGAAGTAAAGATACAAACGGAACTGGCATTTTCGGCGGGAATTTGATATTAGAAAAATAGAGTTAAGGAAAGAGAAGACTGAAAAGTAATTAATGAGAAACGGCGATATATAAACAGCGATAATATATTGCTGTTGCTTTCTTGCCATGGAAGGATATACGCATGGAAGGATTGCAAGCGATCAGGAGGGCATTTTTCAATACTAAAATTAGAATAGATGGCGATGGTTAATTATTACAAGGATGATAATGGTTAACATAATTGATAACGATAATAAATAGTAACGATTAAAAACAGATAAAATTACCAACTTACCACACTGACAAATAGATGGTACAATAGTAACTTAACAATCTTTTTCCTGTTCCAGCTCCGCAGGGTACCGGGTTCGAGACCAGAGTGAAACAATTTTTCGGAAAAAGACAACAGGTGTTTGCGATTGCTCGTGTTTGGCGGTACACGGTTCGGGAGAAAACGTCCCCCTCTAAAGGTCAAAGGTCACTCAGGTCGTCAGCTCTTTTGTGGTCATTGCAACTACGCGTCAATATCAAATGTGGGCCTGGCGCTTCTCAAGGAGATGGCTCTCGGGTGCAAAGGAATGGAAGCTCATCCCGGAGCCACCAGGAAAACGAAACTGAACCAGCTGATTTAAAAGGCAGCATTAAAATAGAAGCTTCCAAATTATACATTTATTAGCACAGTCATTCGAAAACAAAACCAGTATAGAACAACACACCATACACGTACTTGATAAAAGAGAGGGCAAAACTAAACAGCACGAGAAAACTGCCAGCCAGGGAAAGTCCAAAAGATCGCCCTGACCTGACCTTTTAGGTGGCAGTTTCCCGTGCTTATGGTGAGCTTTTACTCATAATCCAGTTTATTTATAATTAGGAGTGTAAAAAGTGTATATAAAACTAAACTTAAAATACATAAAATTAAATTAGACCTAAAGCATATACAAAAATGGTCATGGCAAATAAATGACTTAAAACAGGAAAGTAGGAAAAAAAATGAAAGAAGGGATCCGCGTGGAGAAACGAGAGAAAACACGAAGAGAGACACAGATGAAAAATGAAGGTAAGGTGTTATAGTCGAAGGGAAAGAGACAAGATCAAGGAAAGGTAAGTACAGAATATAAAGTAAGTGATGTATAAGTACTTGTGTAGAATATTAATAATGTACATGTAGACGAAGACCACGGAGCAATCAGAAAAGTAAGTCAAAGGAACATAAAAGCGCACTTTATTCTTATTAGAAACAAACACACGCGCACGCAAAACAGCGAAGCCAAATCATCTTTCAGGGCGGAAAAGTCCGTAGATTCTTTCGTGACGTCAGGGGACAGGCGGCCCGAAATCTACGGGATGACCCGCCTGGTGCCAGGGGATAATTCACAAAAAAAAAAAAAAAATGATAATAATAATAAATAAAACATAAAAACATATGAGAATAGTGTTAGTATGACATTATTGGTATTACAAAGATAACTATTTATCACTGCCGTCAGTAAT
>NW_028235622.1:0-5000 GCF_977035675.1 Penaeus japonicus | reverse complement strand
TATAGATGGAGGAAGAAATAGTTAGAAAGATGGAGGGAGAAATAGATAGTTAGATGGAGGGAGAAACAGATAGATAGATAGAGAGAGGGAGAAATAGATAGATGGAGAGATAAACAGATAGATAGAGAGAAGAAGGGAGAAATAAATAGATAGATAGATAGAGGGAGAAATAAATAGATAGATAGATAGAGGGAGAAATAGATAGATAGATGGAGTGAGAAATAAATAGATATACAGATGGAGGGATAAATAGATAGATATATAGATAGAGAGAGAAATAGATTGATGGAGGGAGGGAGAAACATAGACAGACAGGGGTCATATAGTACAGTAGTCAAAGCAGTAGCGGAACTGCGCTCGAGGGGGAGGGGGGAAGGGGGAGGAACGTACCCCCATTTCAAATGGTGGTGTGTACATATAAATCCATTTTTGCACACGTAGAAATATTCATTGATTTCAAAAGAAAGTAATGAAAAAAAGTAAAATACAGAGACGTAAACAAATGCATTTGGTACTACAGCAGAGATTTGTTGATATTTTGCAATATAGGAAACTGCGTAGATACTAAAATCCGGAATGCTGGTGTTGCAATAGGATACATTTCTTAATTAGGAGTGATGTGGGTTGCAGGGAAAGGGGGAGGGGGGAGGGGGAGGGGGAGGAATTTTGTTGTTTTCATATCTTTCGGTTTGTGTGTATATTTATGCCCGCACGCCCACATGAGCACACACACACACACACGCACTCACACACACACTAACGCACACACACACACACACACACACACACACACACACACACACACAGACATACACACACACACACACACACACACACACACACACACACACACACACACACACACACACAGACATACACACACACACACACACACACAGACATACAAACACACACACATACACACACTAACACACACACACCACGTTAAGAAAGATAACATTATACTGTATATGAAATAATACAAACACTTCTATTCCATCCGACACACTTCCAAGGAACAATACCTTTTTTGGAGGACTTTAATGATTATACACCATGACTCCACACCAGGATACAAGCATGGCGTAGCAAGCAGCATACCTCAGCATTCTAGGTATGGTATAACGAACATACTACGGCTGTGATATAACAAGGAGTATACTCTGAACGGATGATAAAAATTATTTGAATAAGCAATGGGAGTGAGAGATATAATTATGAAATGTGATTAACATATTTTTTTTATTTCATCTCTAATGGAAAAATGTAATATGGATTTTTGATCACCCATAATTAAATAGCATTGTAAGCATGAATTTGTCATGCGTGAGGATGTAGCGGAACTTATCCACTTCCGGCTGAAGCTTCAGTATCTCTGATGTTCCGGAAATGTTGAGAAATAGCTACCTGGAATTATATATTTTTATGATGTTGGTTACTGTTTTATAATTCAAATATACATTTACAGAAAGAATGAGAGATAAAGAGCACGTATATAAAATAGAAAAATGTGTATACGTGAGGGTGGCATGTATTGTTTTTCGAGAGTGAGATGGAGAGGGAGAGGGAGAGGAAGAGAGAGAGAGGGGTGGGGGGGGAAGGGAGTAGGTGAGAGAGAGAGAGAGGGTGAGAGAGAGAGAGAGAGAGAGAGAGAGAGAGAGAGAGAGAGAGAGAGAGAGAGAGAGAGAGAGAGGACGAAATCAAATACAAACACTACCTAGAAGTTCAACCTAAAAGAGCAGTAAACACACGAACAAACATGGCCGCAGAGTAGGGTCTCGTCACCCTCAAAATATAAACTTCCCGTTTGCCATTTATTAACCCCCCCCCCCTCCCTCTTTTCCCCTCACCCCTGCAGTTCTCCATCATCCTCTTCCTCTCTTCACATTTCTGGCTTGACATGTACAAGCACCCAGTCTAAATCCACCTCATCTCCCCCTATTATCAAACGTGAAATGTGGGACGCTTTAAAATGGCGACCGCGTGACGTCACTGGTATCCGCCATCTTTAATCCGTCTTGATTTTTAGTTTTACATTTTCAATTCGTTCTAAAATCGCCCCCTCATGCTGTGCCAAACCGCCTAGTGCGCTGAACTCTCAACAAAAAAGAATTTTAACGAGTGGGCATATTTTTTTGGCCATGTTCCGATAGATTGCGGTCTATTCTAGCAAGTCACGTGGTGCGAGCGCAGGGTTAAATATTTTTGTGTCCGCGAAGCTAAATATTCGCTGAATTGTCACATAAAAGCTTGCCTAACAATGGTGATTATAGTGATATTATGGATGTAGTTGATAATGGTATTTTCTATTATAATGATAATAATGATAATGTTGCTTAAGATATAAATTGATAGAAATGATAATCTTGATTATATTGAGAATGAATATGGTTATGATGATAATGATAACGATCATAATTGTAATGATAATAATACCTCCCTCTAATAATAATAACAATAATAATGAGAATAAAGTCAGTAATGATGATATTAGTAAAAAACACTTCACATATTTTGATAATATTTAAATTTCAATAATACAACAACAACATTGCACTATGTAGAGAGAGAGAGGGGAAAGGAGAGAGAGAGAACGGGGGAAGAGTGGAAGCAAAGTAAGAGGAATGGAAAAGATAGATAAAATGATGCAGACACAGGAGAAAAAAAAAAACACTGAAAGAACTAAAACTAAACAAAATAAAATAGAAACAAAACGTAAACGATAAAGAAAGAAATATAATATACATACATATATATATACATATATGTATACATATATGTATATATATATATATATATATATATATATATATATATATATATATATACATATATTATATATATATATATATATATATATATATATTATATTATATAATATATATATATAATAACATATATGTATATATATTTATATATATATATATATTATATATATATATATATATATATATATATATATATATATATATATATATATATATATATATAACAAAACGTTAATAGCTCAAAAACTTTCACATCTAACCTCCTAAATTAACTCAAAAACAATGCACTGAACTTACTGAAGTCATCAGCTGTCAGTGAGAGACAACGAGCGTTCTTGAATCTGTCATGGCGTTATCAAGTTGCCATTTTAAACACTTCGGAATCTGACTTTGGATTCGGACAAGCTGGTTCTATTTCTAATTCCAGTTTGCTATTATTTGCTGTTGTTATTTTGTTGATTTTATTGTTATTAGTGATATTTTAGTAGCATTATCAATATTGATATGATTAGCGATTGCCCGGGAAAGAAAAATGTGGAATTCTTTTTTTTTTCAATGCAAAAGGTCTCAAGTCGATATACCTTTTTTCAAGAACGACCCCGACGTTTTGCACGAAATCCTTAGTCGATATATTTTCCAGTCTCTGACTAGTATTTTGAATATGACTATCAAAATCATCATTATTTGTATCATTATCATTGACGATATCATTATTGTCATTATCTGATTTACTGTCATTATCAGTACTACTACTAACATTATTATCATTATCATTATCATCATTATGATTATTATCATCAGTATCATTACTAACATTACCATTGTTTCTGTTATCAATTATCTCATCACCATTACCATTATCATATATGTGTAATTATATATATATATATATATATATATATATATATATATATATATATATATATATATATATATGTATATATATGTATGTATATATGTATATATATATTTTATATATATATTATATATTTATTTTATAATATTTACTATATATTTATGTAGTATGTGATATATGTATATATGTACACACTCACTACAAAACTCACACATACACACACTATACACACACACACACAAATACTTTTATATTTATTTTATATTATATATTATCTTTTTAGTGTTATATATATTAAATTTAGATATATAGATAAATATATATTTACATCATATAGATGTTTTATATATTTATTTATATTTATATATTATATAATATATTAATTTATATATATATGATAATTATTTATATACCATATAAATATATGTATATATATATATATTTTTATATATATATTTTTTATATGATTATATAAAAAAAAAAAAAACAAAAAAAAATAAAAATAAAAATATAACTATATATATATGTTATATATATATTTATTTATATTTTTTTATATTGATATATAGAGAGAGAGAGAGAGAGGAGAGAGGAGCGAGAGAGGGGCAGAGAGAGATGAGAGAGAGAGAGAGAATGAGGAGGAGAGAGGACTTGAGAGAGACAGATGGAGGAGAGAGAGAGAGAGAGAGAGAGGATTGAAAAGGAAAACCATTACGATTTTATTATGTAAAAAAAAATCCTAAAAAATATGCTCTCAGAAAACAGGTTACAAGCACAACACCGCTATCCACCTGCCCCTTCCCCATCTCCCCCCTCCCCCCTCCCCCATTAGTCTATATTCAAAGCTATTAGATTCCACACATCAGCTTTTACCTTGTCATTCAAGAGTCAATTAAACTAGCGAAATCTGTGCCTCTGCCAAGCACTTTCCTGTATCATTCAATTCCCTTTTCAATCCTGCAACTATCTCCCTGGCACAGTGCCAAGTTAATGATATGGGGCTGATGTGTCAATGTGTTAGGAATATGGCCCTTATCTCCTCGTCAGTTAAGGGCTTTACTGGAGTGTGGAAGAGTTGGAGGAAGTGTGGAGGAAGGCAACAGGGGGGGAGGATGGAGGGGTTGGTGTGATAAGGTGATGAAGAGGAGTAGAGGGGACAGGGAGGAAGGAGAGGGAAGAGGAGAGGAAGAGGAGAACCAAGGAAGGTGGGGGGGGGGAAGGAGGAATGGGAAGGGACGAAGAAGAAAAAAAACAGAAAGAAGAAAGGAGGTAGGAGGAAGAAGAGAAAGGAGGAAGAAGAAGGGAAGGAGGAGAGAAGCAAAAGACCTTCATGCAATCGATATGCAACGAATTCTAGAAGTAAGATTGCATACTTA
>NW_028235621.1:0-18201 GCF_977035675.1 Penaeus japonicus | reverse complement strand
GGTCAGTTTGTATGTAGAAAAAAAGGTTTCCCCTACACAGGCATTGCGAGCAGGCGTGGTAGAGTGGGGGCAAACACTTATTTCGGGGTTTTTTCCCCCCCAATTTGTCTTAAAGTCTTAAAAGATTAAAAAAAAATTTGTTCGTATCAGTTTATTAAAATATAAATTTATTAAAAACGAACACAAAAGGTTCTCCTCCTTAAATTTTCAAAAATGCTCTCTTGGCTGGCATGAATTATACTATGCCGCAACTTTAAAAAACCCACAATAAGATTCAATAAAGTTAAATAAGAAACGAAGTGCAAGGGAAAAGTGTGAGCATGTGTTGCCGAGCTTGGAGTCATTGCAAGAGGCCATCGGGCTGCCGATCAGCGCCTGCAGGGGTATTTATGGGCCCCTTCCAGGGGGGAAAGCATGTGGTGGGCCCCCCTCCTTCCAAGGAGGGAGCGAGTAGTAGGCCTCAGGACAACGCCATCTCTTGGCGCCGTTCCCTCGGGGCGACAAAGGAAAACTCGGCATTGGTCCTGGGGGGGAGGGCGGGGGGCGAAGCCCTCATACGGGGGAAACCCGTTTTTTTAAGAATGTGGTGTTGAAAATATCTATCTTTAATGTGAAGTTTAAAGATTAGCGATGTGACTCACTTTTCAAATTTACGTGTCAATGAATTCGATAGAGAGGTCATATGGAAACCCAAGCCCAATAGAGTTGGGAAAAATTTCATCATAATATTTACAGTAAAAGAGGGTTCAGATGTGAGATGCCTAAAGTCCAATTTATTTTTTTTAATGGTTCGATTGACCCATTTATTTTTGATGTAACATGAGATGAATATGACTGATTGGATAGCGGGAAATGAAAAAAACAGTAAAGCACCGCAATAAATGTTGAAATAAAGAATCGAAATCTTGAGCATTCTGTCCTTTCGCTTGATTAAATATCACTTTTTTCATATGGATCGTTCACCGACGCTTTGGAAATTTTTGAAAGCAGGGAAAAGTTTCTAAACCCTTATAAAATTTGATGTCAATTGTGATCCTGATTTCTAAAATTATATTTTATCGCTACGTAGGCGAAAATAGTCCCAAAAATATGGTGAAAAATTTAAATTCAAAATTTATATATAAATAAAACCCCATGAAAATAGCATTTCATGTGTTTCTGGGAAAAATTTCAAGGTTTGCTAATTTCATATGTATATTTTATATATTATATATTTTTATATATATATATATATATATATATATATATATATATATAATATATATTATATTTATATACATAAGATATATATACATATACATACTTATATTATATATTTGATATATATATTATATATTTTATATATATATATATGATTATGATAATTGATATATATATATATTTTTTTTCTTTATATATTCTATATATCCATATCTATCTATCTATCTATACACACACTCACACATATCTATACACACACACACACACGCACATTCACATCCACACACACACACCCACCACCACACACACAGACACACACACATATAGATATACATATATATATATATATATTACATATATATGTAGATATATATAATATGTATAATAAATCATTATTATATATATATTTACTATATATATATTATATTTAATATATATACATATATATTGTATTTATATAATATATATATATATATTTATATATATATATATATTATACGATATATATGTATATATATACATATGAATGTAAATATCTATGTACATATATTTATATATATAATAATTATATATATTATATATATATAATATATCGAGAGAGAGAGAGAGAGAGAGAGAGAGAGAGAGATAGATATATATATTATATAAACATAAAACACACACATACACACACACACACACACACACACACACACACACACACACTATTCGACACAACTACACTTTATTTTCATCTTGCTCCCTACACACATATATACTTATATATATACTATATATATATAGTATATATATATATATATATAAATTTCGTATATATTTATATGTATATATATGTATATGTATATATTAATATATATATATATATATATATACATACATATACGGGAGGAGGGGTGTTATATATATATATATATATATATATATATATATACATATATATATATATATATATATATATATATTTCATTTAAATATATATATATATATATATATATATTTATATATATAGAGACTATATGTATATATACATATATGTATATGAATGTATACATATATATATATATATATATATATATATATATATATATATATGTAAATATATATATATATATATTTATATATATGTATACATTTATATATGTATACATATATATATATATATATATATATATATATATATATATAGATATATATATATATATACATACATATGTATATGATTAGCCAAACCTTGTAATTTCCAGAAACACATGGAATGCTATTTTCATACGGTTATTTATATGATAAGATTTTGAATTTGAATTTCACCATATTTCTTGGAACTATATTCGCCTACGTATGACGTATAAAATATAATTTTAGCATCAGGATCACAATTGACAATCAAGATTTTATAATGTTTAGAAGACTTTTCCTTTGCTTTCAAAATTTCCAACGGCGTCGGTGAACGATCCATATGAAGGTAAGTGATATTTAATCAAGCGAAATGACATGATTGCTCAATGATTTCGATTCTTTATTTCAACATTCTATTGGCGGTGTCATCACTGTTTTTTTCATTCCTGTCTATCCACATCAGTCATATGACATTCTTCATGTTACATCAAAACTAAATGGCTCAATCGGAAGTCCATTACAAAAGGAAATAAATTGGGACTTCAGGCATCTCACATCTGAACCCTTCTTTCTACTGTAAATATGATTGATGGAAATTTCCTAACTCTTAATTGGGCTTACGGTTTCCATATGACCTCTCTATCGAATTCATTAGACACGTATTTGGAAAAGTGATGTCACTATCGTCATAATTCTAATCTTCACATTAAGAATAGATATTTTCAACACCACATTCTTAAAAACAACGTTCCATTGTAGTGATGTGCTTCGCCCCAGCCATCCCTCCAGGACCAATGCACGAGTTTTCCTTTGTCGCCACGAGGGGGAAGCGGCGCCAAGAGATGGCGTTGTCCTGGAGGGCCTACTACTCGCTCCCTCCTTGGAAGGAGGGCCTACCACATGCTCCCTCCCTGGAAGGGGGCCCATAAATACCCCTGCGAGGCGCTGGATCGGCAGCAGATGGCCTCTTGCAGATGAGCTCCATAGCTCGGCAACGACACTGCTCACAACTTGTGCCCTTTTGGCACTCGTTGTCTTTATTGAACTTTTATTGAATCTTATTGTGGTTTTTAAAGGGTTGCGGCCATAGTATAATTCATGGCCAGGCCAAGGAGAGCATTTTTGAATATGTAAGGAGGAGAGACCTTTTGTGTTCTGTTTGAATATATTTATAATAATAATAAACTGATGATCGGAACTATTTCTTTTTATATCTTTTAAGTATCTTTTAAGACAATTGGGAAAAACCCTGAAATAAGTGTTTGCCTGACTCTAGCCACGCCTGCTCGGCAATGTCCTGTGTAGGAACTCTTTCTTTCTACATACAAACTGACATACACCCATACACATACATAACATACATTTTACACGTCTTCTACTGTCTCGCATATACACGGGTGCTGATCCCTTATCAGCTGGTGGCAGCCTACCCCTACACAGGACGAGATTCACGTTACCATAAATTCAATCGGGAATTTACTTTGGGGCAAGGGAATGTCTCGGGGAATCACTACAGCTCTTATTTATTTTTGGTGATCAGCGGTGGGATCTGAATGTTTCAGGCAAGCATTAATTTCAGGTATTTTTTCATGTGGGTTAAGGGTTTCAGGGATTAAAAGTCCAGTATTTTTCCTTTAGGTCAAGATTTATTTCATTTAAAGTAATGGGTAAACGAAAGCTGCGGAGAGGGTTAGTTGGTGAGTCAGAGGCAGGTCCATCGGGAGAATCTTCACGAGACGATTCAAACACGAGTGGTGAGTTGACCCTTTTGCCCAGAGAAAACCTGGACATTTCATTATTTGACGAGTTTCAAACTCAAATTAATAGTCTGAAAGCTGTTGTCCAGGATTTGCAATTAAAGAACGCGGAATTAGAATTAAAATTAGAACAGAACAGGGCAACACCAGGTACTAGTGAAGCTTCTTCCTGTGACTTTGTTGAGTATGTTGTGCATAAAGAAGCGGTAATGATTTTTAAAGCCGAGACCTCTGCTGCTCAACCACTAAAAAGAAATCAGGAGGTAGAGAGTTAGATCCGCAGCATTGAGAACTTGACTAGACGTCCCACTGATTCGGCCTATATTCGCGCGGCGAAGGCTTCTTGCAGAGGGACGGCAGACTTGATAATAAATGGACCCCTGTTTGATAGAATTGTAAGTTGGGAAGAATTTAAAGTTAAAGTAAGGGTTAAATTCAGGGGGACATGTTCTGCCACAGATTTCTTTAGCATACTTGAAGGATATAAGTTGAAGTCCGATCAAGCTCCTCTTGATTTTTATGTTCTTTTAGAAGGTAATGTGTACCAAGGTTTTTATGATTATCCTGGAGCCATAGGGGATCCTGACGAATTGATCAGGAGGGTATTTTTAAGAGGTTTGCCATTTTGGTTGAGGGAAGCTTTAGTCCTAAAAGAGGATGGTTCGTTGTCGGAGATTGTCGATGCTTCCCAGAGGATTTGGAACCTTCGAGTTGGTGTAAAAGGTGAAAATGAAGGTAATGTGAGTACCCCAGAGACAGCAGGTGAACCTGAGTACCCAAGGAGAAGTTTTCGTCCAAGGCAAGTAGCTCCTGTTGAAAGGTATTGTTCTTACCACAAATCTGATTCCCATGATACAGCCGACTGTCGAAGTCGTAAATTGACGAGGTGCTTCCTGTGTAAGAAGGAAGGACACTTTGCAAACAGGTGTCCCTTTCTCGCGGCCCGCCGGGACGAAGAGGTTCCGACCCCAGGCGGAGGACCCCAAGGAACCAGTAATGCCCGTGAGTAGCCAAGTAAAACATGGGAGACCCATAGTACACTTACAGGTTAATGGTCAAACGGCTGAAGGATTTGTGGATACTGGATCAGAAGTAACTATACTTTCCCGAGATGCCATGGAAAGGTTTAAGATACACCGACCTTTTTCTTCATCGAAAACCCTGCGAGGTGCTTCGGGACGACAGTTTCAGCCTGAAGCGGAAGCGACGGTAAGAATCGAAATCGCTCCTCATGTCTTCTGCTTCCATAAAGTATGTATAGTGAATGAAATATCTTTCCCCGGTGATATTTTACTGGGCATAGACTTACTCCGAAGATTCAACTTCCGGCTAATCTCTTACCACTCACCCCTTAGAAAATATATGGTGTTTAATGGCGTGAAGGTGCCGCTCACATATTCCGATGCCGCCTCAAGGGAGGTGCAGGTGATTAATAAGACCATCCCCGGAAGAGAAAAACCTGGTTCAAGTGGACGGACGTGCAACATGGGTGAGGTAGAAAACAGTGTTGTGGTTCAGAAGACAGTACAGTGCCCTCCCCATAGTGGTATTTTTATACATGGACAAGTGCAGAATGGAACCAGGCATCCGGAGGTATGTATCTGTGGAATTACTGCTCGTGTTTTAGTGCCTAGGACCGTGGTGACTGTAAAAACGAACATGGTTAATGTGTGGGTAGTGAATGATGGACCAAAGCCAGTGACACTTAAGGGGGGTATGGTGATTGCAAGAGTTGAGCCTGTAGAACAAACTTTTCACCAAGACTCTGCTTCAAGGGAAGTGCCTCTTAAGAACTTTGTGCCCACTAGCAGGGAGGATAATGATGGGGATTCTCTAAGCAGTGTTACGGAGGATTTCATCGACGATTTCGATGACTTTTATGGAACCCAAGATTTCGGCTACACTGAGGACCAATACACCGTCTTCCCTGAAGTTAATTTCGAAACGTACGCTGTTGGTGAGACGGAAGCTAGCCTCGACATACCGAAGGAGAAGGTAAACCATCTTACAGTTGACCAAAGGTACCAATTGTTCTCCGTTTTAAACAAATTTCCCAATTTATTTAAGGAAGGAGCTCCACTGGGGAAAGTGCCAGGTATTTCCCATAGGATAGTAACCTCCAGTGAGACCCCTCTGAGGACCAGACAGTGGCGTCTACCGGAACATGCGAGGACCACCATAAGGGAAGAGTGTGATAAAATGCTTACTGGTGGCATCATCGAGCCTTCAAAATCTCCTTGGTTGTCCCCCGTGGTTCTGGTCAGGAAAAAGGATGGGCAGGTAAGGTTCTGCATTGACTTTAGGAACCTGAACAAAGTAACGATTGGGGATGCATATCCAATGCCCCGTATAGATCAGACCATTGATGAACTGCATAACACTGAGTGGTTCACTGCCCTTGATGCCCGCTCTGCTTACTGGACGGTGGAAGTAGATCCAGAGGATAGGCATAAAACGGCATTTTCAGATGGCCACCGACTTTTCCAGTTTGCCAGGCTCCCTTTTGGACTCGCCACGGCCCCATCCACCTTTCAGAGGGCCATCAACACGGTATTGGCTCCAGTCTTGGGGAGGCATGTGCTAGCATACCTGGATGACGTGGTGGTTTACTCCCGTTCGTTTGATGAACATCTAGAACATCTGGAAGAAACCTTAGACTTGCTCAGTAAGGCTGGCTTCTGCCTAAATGTCGGTAAGTCCTCCTTTGCCACTCATGAGTTCAAATTCCTGGGATACCTTATAACCAGGGAAGGGATACAGCCAGACCCAGCTAAAGTAGAGGCCATTAAGACCATGAAGCCCCCACAGAATGTGAAGGGAGTAAGACAGTTTTTGGGATGTACCGGATTCTTCCGAAAACACATCCCCAGTTATGCCATGATAGCTGCCCCACTCACCTCTTTAACCAGGAAGGGACGATCATTTCGGTGGACAGAAGAGCATCAGCAGGCCTTTGAGGAGCTGCAGCGACGACTGATGTCGGCACCGGTCCTCCGGAAACCAGACTTTAACCGTCCCTTTGAGGTGCATTCCGATGCGTCACAGGTAGCCATCGGCGCATGCCTTATGCAGCGAGATGGGGAAGGGGTCCCTCATGCTGTTGCCTACTTTTCACGAAAGCTTAGGGAGGTAGAAAGGAGATATCCCGTGATTGATATTGAGGCCCTGGCAGTTGTCGAAGCTGTCAGAAATTTTGATGCGTATCTTTATGGCAAATCATTTGTGATTTATACTGACCACCGGCCTTTAGTATACGTATTTAAGCAGGTCACGAAGTCAATCAGGATGACTAGATGGTCCCACGAACTCTCCTTCTACCAGTACGAACTTCGGTACAAACCAGGTGCTTCCCATCATGTACCTGACCTCCTAAGCAGAGCAGTAGCGGCAACATCTCTTGTCATGGACGCCCAGAAAATTGCCGAAGAACAACAGAAGGACCCCCTATGGACTGAGATTATCCAGTACCTTCAGGAACAAAGACTGCCCCGACGAAGAACCCCCTTTCCGTTAGAAGAATTCGAGGTAAGCGATGGCCTTTTATACCATTTACGTCACCTTCCAGACCGTGTGATCCAGCAGCTAGTGATCCCTCGCACCATGAGGGACGAGGCAATAAGATCGGTGCATAGCGAACCAACAGCAGCCCACCCTGGGGTCTATAGGACTTACACGCGTCTGAGAGACCAGTATTACTTTCCTCAGATGTTGATGGGCGTCAAGAAGTTCGTGGCGGCATGCCCCCAATGTCAACGGCGAAAAGGAGTTGCGGTGCGAAGGGCTAAATTAAGTTCAGCCCCAGAGGTGACACAGGTTATGGAGAGGGTGTCGGCAGATCTTCTAGATTTGCAAGGATCTCTGAATGGTTACCGCTACGTTCTGGTCATCGTAGAACATCTTACCAGGTATTTGCAGTTGATACCTTTGAAGAACAAGGATGCAGAAACAGTGGCTAATGCATTTGTGGAAAAATATGTGACGCTTTTTGGACCTCCTAATACTCTAGTAACGGATTCCGGGGGCGAGTTTAAAAACCGTCTCTTTTCCCAGGTATGTGAAATGCTGAAGATAAAGTTGGGATATACTACAGCTTTCCATCCACAGGCTAATGGTATGGTAGAAAGGAGTAACAGGGTTATAAAGGATGCCCTGGCTACCCTGGTAGGAGAACACCCGGACGAATGGGATGAGCTCCTTCCGTACGTTCGTCTCGCCCTGAACACGGCGGTACACAGGAGTACCGGACAGCCGCCGTTGTACCTCATGATAGGGAAGGATGGTTATTTCCCTGTAGGGCTGACGAACCGGCAGGAGGTTGATGAAGGATCCGCTCAACGGTTCCGCGAAAGGCTCAAGGAGGCTCGAGCGGTTGCAGTGGAAACGGCCCGTCGCGCACAGTCGATATGGGCCGAGGACTACAACCGGAGAGTGCGGCAGAAGTTCACGCCAGCAGAGGGTGATCTTGTCCTCGTCAGAGAGTACGCCCGCAGGACAGGAGTTGCAGGCCGAGCTCTTGGTTCCCGGTGGAGTGGCCCTCTGCGAGTGAAGAAGCAGGTAGGCCCTGTCACCTTCATCTGCCAGTCGACGCAGCCGCCTTACCGAGAGAAGGGTTACCACTGTAACCAGATGAAGCGGTACGTGGTCCAAGAAGAGCTAGAGTTCTTCCCCGAGGCTGAGGTGGACGATGGAACCGAGGATCCGACTGTCCCCGGTGCGAGTAACCAGGAGTAAGCGTCCACTGCCTGATGTAGGTATTGACCTTCTTTGTCGCAGCTGATCGTGATAACATTGAGGTTTCGCCCTGTAGTATTAGAGTGGGTTATCCCTGATTTTGTTTGGCTCTTTTTACTTTCGTTTTACTTTAAGGTTAATTTTAAGTTTTTGATGTTTTTAGGATTGTGTTTTTGATGGGTTCAGCCAGTTTTTAGTTTTTCTCTATTACTATTTTTTTTTGATAAATTATTTTTTTAATGTTGGCTGTTTGTTTTATTTAAGGTCGTGGATCTCTCCCCTTTTCATATTTTTAGGTTTATTCTTTTGCCTGGATGATGACTTAACTATGCTCGGCAGTAAAACCCCTTTTTATTTTGCAGTGTGTGTTTAGTCCACAGGCCTTGACGATGCGGCCTATGAACTTTGAGGGGGAGGAGTTGTAGTGATGTGCTTCGCCCCAGCCATCCCTCCAGGACCAATGCACGAGTTTTCCTTTGTCGCCACGAGGGGGAAGCGGCGCCAAGAGATGGCGTTGTCCTGGAGGGCCTACTACTCGCTCCCTCCTTGGAAGGAGGGCCTACCACATGCTCCCTCCCTGGAAGGGGGCCCATAAATACCCCTGCGAGGCGCTGGATCGGCAGCAGATGGCCTCTTGCAGATGAGCTCCATAGCTCGGCAACGACACTGCTCACAACTTGTGCCCTTTTGGCACTCGTTGTCTTTATTGAACTTTTATTGAATCTTATTGTGGTTTTTAAAGGGTTGCGGCCATAGTATAATTCATGGCCAGGCCAAGGAGAGCATTTTTGAATATGTAAGGAGGAGAGACCTTTTGTGTTCTGTTTGAATATATTTATAATAATAATAAACTGATGATCGGAACTATTTCTTTTTATATCTTTTAAGTATCTTTTAAGACAATTGGGAAAAACCCTGAAATAAGTGTTTGCCTGACTCTAGCCACGCCTGCTCGGCAATGTCCTGTGTAGGAACTCTTTCTTTCTACATACAAACTGACATACACCCATACACATACATAACATACATTTTACACGTCTTCTACTGTCTCGCATATACACGGGTGCTGATCCCTTATCAGCTGGTGGCAGCCTACCCCTACACAGGACGAGATTCACGTTACCATAAATTCAATCGGGAATTTACTTTGGGGCAAGGGAATGTCTCGGGGAATCACTACACCATGACTCATACAACACATATGAACATATAACTACAAATGACTGCAATGTGAAAGCCAAGCACAAGATTCTAAAACCAAGCCCTACTTTGGATTTCAAAGTAGGGTTTGGTATATGATTAAAGTTAATACATATAGTATAAATAAGACCTCTATTCACTGTCCTGTATCAACATGTCCCGTACGAAATACTTAAACAATAACATTATGTTTCCTTAATGGTCTTCTGACTGAAGAAAAGTCGTATATAATTATATATATATAATTATATTGTATTTTCATTGTATTTTTTCTGATTATATTGGTACCACTTTTTCCAATCCCCACATGTTTCTTCAAACTGTGTAAATATACTTTTATAATTATTGCCTTTTTCTGTAATTGACTAGAAAAATTATGAAAAAAAAAACATATACACATCTTTACATATATCTATGTATATATATACATATATAAACATACATAGACAGTATACAACGCAATTAGAGTAAGGCAATATTCTGAATGTTTAGATAATTGTTTCATAAGAATCAAATTCTTATGAAGCATCAGCCAAATGCCTCCATTACACAATGATGAAAACTCGTCAAATAACTGTTCGAATCTCACAGGGGGCAATATTTACCAAACTATAACGATTTGGCTGTTTGGTGTATATCTACTCCAGCATTGCATTCTATCGCATTATCAATTCAAGCTCCTTCAAACACGAATAATATATATTTCCATATATTCCATAACGAGATAATGTTTTGTTTTTAGATAAGAAAAATATAAATAATATCAGTTGAATATCAATTATCTTGTTATATACCAGGCTATCTATACATAACATAAATTTCACTGGAAATATTTAGAAATTGTGCAATCTTATGGTCCTGTGTCTTTACCAAAACTTTTGTATCCACGTAATTCATTGTTGGAATCTATCTGGAACAAACTGTTTGGAGATCATTGCCAAAAATAAGTTACTCTTTGTACAAAAAACTGCTCTTACAACAAAGCAGTTCTTCAAAACAATCAATTGTTATATCATAAAAGGTTTATTTCAAAATACTGTTGACAACCATAACTATTCTACGTAACAATACTAGATTGATGAGCAATAATTGTAATCAATATTCTTACGCAACATTCGTCAACTGTAATTTGTTACGTTCTTCATTGATTTTTCTTTTCCAAGGTTCACTGGAGACGAGTTGATTAAAAATGTCCGAATCATCTTGACAGTTTGATCACTTAATAAGACATCCTATTTATTTTCTTCTTCGTCAGAAGGGTGGCCATTTGTCAGTAACTCTAACGCTTATAGATAAACATTTCCCTAATCTCTGGCTCAGGGGCAGAACACTGAAACAGAATTATATCTCAGGGAATTGGATGCCTTATGAAAAAAGGAACAGAGCTATGATCATGTGATCCTTTAAAAGTGGGGTAGATTCCAACCAATTGTAGGGTTCATCAACGCCCATATTTACTACAAGTAAAAGAACCCAAACTCTCTAAAATATAAGCCTCCTTAGCTCAGGGGCAGAGCACTGGTCTTGTAAACCAGGGGTCGTGAGTTCAATTCTCACAGGGGGCAAACCTTTAATATTCATCATGCATGTGTCAAAGAGGAGCTTCATATATCACAGACATTGACACCTGTACAGATGCCTCCTTAGCTCAGGGGCAGAGCACTGGTCTTGTAAACCAGGGGTCGTAAGTTCAATTCTCACAGGGGGCAAACCTTTAATATTCATCATGCATGTGTCAAAGAGGAGCTTCATATATCACAGACATTGACACCTGTACAGATGCCTCCTTAGCTCAGGGGCAGAGCACTGGTCTTGTAAACCAGGGGTCGTGAGTTCAATTCTCACAGGGGGCAAACCTTTAATATTCATCATGCATGTGTCGAAGAAGAGCTTCATATATCACAGATATTGACGTCTGTACAGATGCCTCCTTAGCTCAGGGGCAGAGCACTGGTCTTGTAAACCAGGGGTCGTGAGTTCAATTCTCACAGGGGGCAAACCTTTAATATTCATCATGCATGTGTCGAAGAAGAGCTTCATATATCACAGATATTGACATGTGTACAGATGCCTCCTTAGCTCAGGGGCAGAGCACTGGTCTTGTAAACCAGGGGTCGTGAGTTCGATTCTCACAGGGGGCAAATCTTTAAAGTCAGTCAAGCATGAATCAATAGTAAGTGGCTATATCATCATCGTCAAAAAGTTCATCACATTACAAAGCCCGAAGTAATGAATGAAAGAGAGTGGGCTATAAAAGCTGAAACACAGCCATTGACCTGGATCTTACGTGGGAGTAATATTTCGGATATTATCTACACGGTTAAGAGGACTCCAGATCAATTATAATGGCATTTGCCTCTCAAATATTGACAAATACTTAACTGACACGACTTATCTTGCTACAAATACTGTGATAATAATCAACATCACACATCAACGTAATTAATTATTGTGTACTCATTATGTTTAGTAATACTATTAGTAATATCTGTATAATCATCACCATTGACATTATTAGAAACATTCTTATCACAGTTGAGTGGTGAGAAAATCAGCACTTTCTCAAGGCTAGTCTCCAATGGTACCCACCGATAGCATGTATAGCCTCAATAAAACTGAATTATAGAAGTGAAATATCTACACATAAATCCGTAGGCCAATCACATTCAATCGGCTGTGATTTGTTTTCCTAGTTCATAAAGATATGAAATAATATTGTTCAAATGTTCCGTTCACGCCAAACCAATCGTGTCAAAGCGAGTTACATCGATTTTTTATTTTTCTTAACGCACTCATAACCGTGTGTGTGTGCGTGTGCGCATGTGTGTGTGTTGATTCGCATAAATGTAGATAATAATAATGGTAGCAATATAACAAGACAGTGTGACTACGCTGCGTCAGTTGATTAGATTACATTTAATTGGCTTAGTTTCGATTAAATTTGTCAAAGTTTAGTTGTTGTTTTTTCTATAATGATAATGGTGACACTTTCGTTCCACAACGATGATAGTCTGGGGGACAATAGAAATAAAGGTAGCCATATGTAACTAGCCTGATGTCGAAAAAATGAAAAATGTTTCATGGATAACTGAAGAATGAAAAAAAAAATATTTTGTCTTTAACGGTATTTTCATTCACGATTCCCGCCAACTAAAATACAATAATACAATAGACAACACAGACACTGAAGCATGACAAGATGAACTAAGGAAAGCTCAATATGAATCCCAATAGAAAAACTAAAACCAAAAAGGTAATGTGATTAAAAATCAAAAAGGAACCGCTTTTACACCCATTGATGCCAAAATACACAACTCCTTACGGCTACATCATAAACATCCTAAAATCGACAAATGATTACGTAAAAAATAGCATGGCTTCAGGAAAAACAAATCTATCGTTGGCTAAATTCTCCCCGTCAGAACTTGAGGGTTTTCATTGAGGGCGTAAGAGCTTTCAAAAAAAAAAAAAAAAAAAAAAAAAAAAAACCGAAGAACATGCGGTATTTCACATGAAATTGTTACTGACAAATAATTGAAATTACTTGTCATATCACTAGACTTTAATATCGATTTCTTCAAAATACAAGTTGACGTGTTACAGGGTACATTCTACCTCCTTTGCACTTTCTCATCACCCTAGTTTATATTCTGAGAACATCTGTGGATAAACTCAATTGCTTAGGTATCATGATAACTAGACGACAATCAAACAGAGTTCCCGCAAATATACTTACCGACATAAATTATTCTGACGAGTTAGCTCTCTTGTCGGAAACCATCACAAATGCTAAGACACTTTTACACTAACTATGGAGTGGCACCCATTATATTTGTTTATATATCCTTGCGTCGAAAACGAAATTAATGAGTTTCAACCAACAAGGCTAGCAGGTAAATTAACTGAATGTATTGAAACCTTTTCATACTTGACAATGAAGGAGCCTCTACACAGAAAAAAACAGCATTCGAGAGGGCGTGCACTATCTACATATCTGGATGTGTGTGTGTATATATATATATATATATATATATATATATATATATATATATATATGTGTGTGTGTGTGTGTGTGTGTGTGTGTGTGTGTGTGTGGGTGTGTGTGTATGTATGTGCGTGTGCATATACCTCTCTCTGTCTCTCTCTCTCTCTCTCTCTCTCTCTCTCTATATATATATATATATATATATATATATATACATATATATATATATATTTAGTGACACACACACATACACACACTCAACAAGATAATGTGTGTATATATATACATATATGTACATATAAACACAACCATACCATATATATATATATATATATATATATATATATATATATATATATAGATAGATAGATAGATAGATAGATAGATAGATATGTATATATATATACATATGTATATATAACATACACACCTTCCAAGTGAAGGGTTTTTCCTTTCACTAATCTTGCCACAAATACCTTACCGTGTTTTGAAGTGATTTTCATCAGTTAGAAAGGGCTATTAGAGCAATAAAATATCTATTAGACCATTTTATATGACATTATCCGCATTGAAATCGCCCTAGCAAAAATGTATTGTTGGTTTGCTTTATATTTTCGCCGAAATAGAACAACAAATCATCTTTAGTAAGTCTATGATTTTTAAGTGTCATCCTTTTATTATTGATAAGTGTTTTTCTTCACCTTGCTATTGTGTTATCACGTTTATCTTTTACTGTGGATTCAAACTTTCATACTAATATTAGCCTGAGTGATTTCTGGAGAAAATCAGTTATGAAGTTTATATAAGTCCTACTATGTAGAAAATAATATAAATATTAGTGATTAGATTATAAAATGTGGAATATAAATTTTCCAGAGGGACACATACATTCTACGGATAATCGTGGATGTTGGCGTTGTATTGATCTAGTGAGTCATTGGTCCAGATGTTCAAATCTAGACACCT
Organism: Penaeus japonicus; assembly: GCF_977035675.1. Lineage (NCBI taxonomy): Eukaryota > Metazoa > Arthropoda > Malacostraca > Decapoda > Penaeidae > Penaeus > Penaeus japonicus. Next base: position 3,246 of record NW_028235621.1, on the reverse strand, counting down.
GTGGGATTGTACATGGTCATTTGGAGTCTTACTGAAATGATACATTGTACTGATAAATTGATCAGAAGATTTTTTTTTTTTTTTTTGGTCAGTGTTAAGAATTGGAGCACAAATCTATGTAATCTTATCTAAAATCAGTTTACCATCTCTCACTTTCTCTTTCTGTCCTTGTTTCCTATTTGGACAGGGACCGATATGATAATTCATCCGCATTATCACATTCAGCAGCACGATAACTGACATACGTGTGACACTAGATCATCATTATAGTGTATACTTATTTCTAGTGTGATATTCTGTTTTCATGTACCATCAAAATCATCATTTTTCTGAAGCCTCCTTAGCTCAGGGGCAGAGCACTGGTCTTGTAAACCAGGGGTCGTGAGTTCGATTCTCACAGGGGGCATACCTTTAAAATTCATAATGCATGTGTCAGAGAAGAGCTTTATGTTTAACAGATGTTGACACCTGTACAGATGCCTCCTTAGCTCAGGGGCAGAGCACTGGTCTTGTAAACCAGGGGTCGTGAGTTCAATTCTCACAGGGGGCAAAACTTTAATATTCATAATGCATGTGTCAGAGAAGAGCTTTATGTTTAACAGATGTTGACACCTGTACAGATGCCTCCTTAGCTCAGGGGCAGAGCACTGGTCTTGTAAACCAGGGGTCGTGAGTTCAATTCTCACAGGGGGCAAACCTTTAAAATTCATAATGCATGTGTCAGAGAAGAGCTTTATGTTTAACAGATGTTGACCACCTGTACAGATGCCTCCTTACTCAGGGCAGAGCACTGGTCTTGTAAACCAGGGGTCGTGAGTTCAATTCTCACAGGGGGCAAACCTTTAATATTCATAATGCATGTGTCAGAGAAGAGCTTTATGTTTAACAGATGTTGACACCTGTACAGATGCCTCCTTAGCTCAGGGGCAGAGCACTGGTCTTGTAAACCAGGGGTCGTGAGTTCAATTCTCACAGGGGGCAAACCTTTAAAATTCATAATGCATGTGTCAGAGAAGAGCTTTATGTTTAACAGATGTTGACACCTGTACAGATGCCTCCTTAGCTCAGGGGCAGAGCACTGGTCTTGTAAACCAGGGGTCGTGAGTTCAATTCTCACAGGGGGCAAACCTTTAATATTCATCATGCATGTGTCGAAGAAGAGCTTTATGTCTCACAGATGTTGACATCTGTACAGATGCCTTCATAGCTCAGGGGCAGAGCACTGGTCTTGTAAACCAGAGGTCGATAGTTCAATTTTCACAGGGGACAAAGTGTAATTTTCATCATGCATGTGTCAAAGAAAAGTTTTATATCACACAGATACTAACATCTGTACAGATGCCTCCTTAGCTCAAACCCCCCCCCCCCCCCCCACACCCCCCCAACCCCCCCCCCCCCCTACACCCCGCAGAGCACTGGTCTTGTAAACCAGGGGTCCCCCCCCCCCCCCCCACCCCCCCCCTCACAACACCACAAAGAAAAACCAAAACGAAAAATATACAAACTCAACACCCAACCCCGCCAGCCCCCCCCCCCAACTCCTCCCCCCCCCCCACCCCCCCCGCCCCCCCCCTCCCCCCCTCCCTCCTCCCCCCACCAGCGCCCCCCCCCCCCCCCCCCCCCCCCCCCCCGAAACCCCCCTCCCGGTGAGTTCGATTCTCACAGGTGGCAAACCTTTAAAATGTCAACAGTCAGTGAAATTTGAGACATATTAAGTAGATAGTTGAAAATACGATTTTTTTTTTTTTTTTTTTTTTAGAGAGAGAGAGAGAGAGAGAGAGAATGGGGGCTGAACTAATATATCTAATAAATAAGAAACTAATGCTTCGTATTCATTCCAAATGAGTGCAGAAAATTGACTTATCTTAAGTAATTCGAATGAAAAGATAACCCCCGAGCACTTCAACTATTACTATTGCCCAATTAACTTTCATCTTTACATACCAGGAAGTTCCTTCCAGATGGAATGGATACATTAATATCGAAAGCCATCACGAATTCGTGAAAACTCTAATGGATTATAAATAGGATTCTCGAAGAGAAATAGGTGTCATATAACTGTTACCTGATTTAAAAATGCCTCCACTGCGGGGTTGAGAGGGCGGTGGGCGTTCTGATTGTACAGGTGTTTCTAGGTGTGTACATTGGTGTCACTGGTTTTCGTGTTTATGACTAGAGATGGTTTTTCATACTTGTGTCGTGGGTTCGATACTCGAATATATCATAAATCTTATTACTCCTTTCTGATAGAAATGATAAGTTATAATGTCAAATATAATAATGAGTATATATGGAATGGAAATAGCGGCCGAGGTGAGAATGCATCCCATAAGTACGATGCACTTGCTTTGGAATACCTGTGACCTAACTTTCCTTAAACACAAGGAGATCATAATACGGAATATTGCTTTAAATTGTCAGCAACTAGTTCTGTATTGTGAGTCTGCAGAAATTATGTATTATGTAAGTGTGGAGACTTGGTAGTATAAGATCAAGAAGATGCTATCCCACGGTGACGACGACGAAGAAAGAAAAATAACAATCTAAAAGAATAACATAAAGAAAATCGGTAGAGACGAATAAAAAGAAATAAAAGAATATTAGGTAAAAGAAGGTACTTAACTTATGGCAAGAGAAATATCGTATAGATCATGTCTATACAATAAGCTATAACGTGCCACTACATTTGATATCCTAAAAAAAATCCTTTGGAGACAAGATAAAAGAAAATGGATTTGACAGAATTTCTAGTATGCAAAAAGCGACGAATGAAGTAATATTGTTCTTCTTTTATATGATCGACGCTTTAAGTTGTCATCCCGAAGAACTGAACACACGACGCAAGACCAGGTAACGACCTGCTACCGACAGCAATAGAGAATCAGCTATGTGAACGATTTTTTCCCTGACTTCGCTGAAGAGGCGTCATCTTCATTCGTCATTTTGATAAAAAAAAAAAAAAAAAAAAAAAAAAAAAAAAAAAAAAAAAAAACAGAGTAATGGGAACAATATAAGGAAAAGAAGCTGCTAAACGTCGCCATTATAAACTAAAAGTTAAGGTAGTGAAAAAAAGACTTAACTTAAACAAGCCTTACATCTTATCTAAGTTGTTTTTATAAAAAGTAGCTAGAGATTCTTCCTTTTATATTTCTTAGGACATTGTGTTACTATCCGGTGGCTGAAAATGGTCTTTACGATAATAACAATGAATAATAGCAATACTTCCAGCAGTAGTGCTGAATAAAA
>NW_028235620.1:25000-32635 GCF_977035675.1 Penaeus japonicus | reverse complement strand
TAAATACATATATACAATACATATTATCTAATAATAATATATGATAAGAAAATATCTATATATAATATATATACACATACATACATACATACATATACATACATACATATACATACACACACACATAAATACATACACACGCACATAATAAATACATTACATACATCGAGTTATAGAGGCAACCCGTACGAAAAAGACAACATCCAAACACAGAGTCAAAATCTAAAAGTAGGACCGGAAGTTGCAAGTAAACTTATGACTCGACATTCAACGTGCCGTCGAAGAGTTTGTGTACACAGACACATGGCTTACAATACTACATGGATTCCTCACCCCCCCTCCTCCCCTCCCCTCAGCATTTGTATATGTGTGGTGTTTACGGATGTGTGTGCGTGTATGGATGAATATGTATGTCCCTATCTTTGTGTCTGTCCCCTTTCCCGTCTATCCTCCTCCCATTTTTTTTTCTTATCCTTTAGTAACCTCGTTACACTTCAAGGCAACAGCAAAGTGCGATAAACATCGAAAACAACACCTCTTCCGAGAACTAGGGAAAGGAGAGCAAATTTTCAAGAATTTCCTGTTTCTTTTTTCAACACACATGTCTCATGATACTTTGTTTATTCTCGATTTTTGTTTTTCTTTTGCCTCCCAGGAATGTCCGCTTATTGAAGTTATTTCCCGTCTCATATCCCTCGTTCCACATCCCTCTCCCCTCGTCCCACATCCCTCCCCCCTCGTTCCTCGTCCCACATTCCTCATCTCACATCCCTCTCCCCTCGTTCCTCATCTCACATCCTTCATCCCTCGTCCCACATCCCCCACCCCTTGTCCTTCTCTCCTCATCCTACATCCCTAATCACTCTGCCCTCGTCCCATATTCCTGTCCCCGTCTCACATCCTTCACTCCTCTTCTTGTAATTAAACCCTCATCCCTCTCCCATAGTCCCTCGTCTTTAATCCCACGTCCCTCTCCTCCCGTCTCTCGCCCTTCATCCCTCTCCTCTCGTCACAAGCCGTTCTTCTCTCGTCCCTCGCCCTTCGTCCCACTTCTCTCTCTTCTCTCGTCCTTCGTTCCTTGTCTTTCATTTCATGTTCCTCTTCCCTCATCCCTTGCTCCTTGTCCCTCTCCCCTCGTTTGTGTCCACGATCGTTCCCGCCTCGCCCCCCGGACGCGGCTGCTCAATTAAAATAAATCTGGTAAGAACTTCCGGAAGTAAATTATTAATTTTTTTTTTTTTTTTTTATTAACACGAACAAGGGAGGGAGAAAGGGCCAGAGGAGGATGAGAGGGCAGAAAGAAGAAGAAGGAAGGAGTGAGGGGAAAAGAGGAGAAGTGGGAAGGAGGTAGAGGAAAAGAGGGATGTAGGGAGGAAGAGGAGAAGAGGGAGGGAGGTAGTCGGAAGGGAGAGGAAGGAGTGAAGAGGAGAAAATGGGCGGAAAGGAGAAGAGGGATGTAGGGAGGGAGGGAGGTAGTCGGAAGGGAGAGGAAGGGGAGTAGGTAAGGGGCGAAAAGGGCATAAGGAGAAAGAAAAGTAGAGCCGAGGAAAAAATGGGCTTAAAATGATCAGATGGATGTCGTGATACATGAGCGTAGTCCCATCATCCTAACTTCACAAACTATAATACCTTAGGGACATCGACGTAGAGATTGGAATGTAAAAAAACAGCAAACATCAGAAAGCAAAACAAGAAAAAAAATCGGGAAAAAACGAGAAAGAATCAATACAATATATTTGCAATATATACGTGCTGCATTGGCGGTTGGTCAAATACACCAATGAAATACCTGTCATTGGTGTATTTGACCAACCGCTATTGCAACACGTATATAGTGCAAATAAACCAATGACAGAAATTTATGCACAAGCAGATTGTTTCTCTCTTTCTCCCACTTCCTTGCTGCTGCAAAATATACGCGCCCAAGAGAGCATAAATCTAGCGAATTCATATCCGACCGATTCCACGAGGAGCGAGGACGAGCAGTGTCTAGTCGTTTTTTTCACTTTTCTTACGCTTTTTCCTCTTCCTCTTCCTCTTCCTTTTCATGATGATGATGATAAAGAAGATGAAGCTGAAGATGATGATGATGATGATGATGATGATGATGATGATGATGATGATGATGATGATGATGATGATGATGATGATGATGATGATGATGATGATGATGATGATGATGACGACGACGATGACGATGACGATAACATAAAAAGGTTAACGATAACGATAACGATGACGATGGCGATGACGGTGACCATGACCATGACGACGATGATACCGACGAAAACAATCATAACAATGACACAAAACAACAACCAAGCACCTACACTCCAAACACCGGTCCAACCGCGATCGCAAACCACGCGGGCCGACCGTCGAAACCAAGATCATTCATTGGCCTCCCCATTACAACACGGAAATGGCTCGTTCATTGACCCGCCGCGGATATTTGACCCCCCTCGTGTAATGCCTGACCTCGAGAGGTAAATCACGCCGACCTGGCACTTCGCTTGGGGTCGGGATGAGGCGAGGGGGGGAGGGGAAAAGCGAAGGCGAAAGCAAGCTAGCCTACCAATATCCGACTGAATGTATCACGCGACCTGGGACCGAAGCAAGTGGCACTCAGATGGAGGGGGGGGGGGTCCCAACACAATCCCTCAACGCGACCACAAATCAGTCATCTATGGCAGTGGAGCAGACTGGATACGACATACACCAAGGGTATATAATGTAAAAGAGAGAGGGAGAGAGTGAGGGGAAGGGGAAGGGGAGGGAGAGGGAGAGGAAAGGGAGATGAAGAGAGAGATAGAGAGAGGAAGATAAAGAGGGGGGAGAAGGGGGAGGGAGAGGGTGATGAAGACGTAGAGGTAGTGTGACACGGAAGGAAGGGGGGAAAGTCAGATATATATATATAGAGAGAGAGAGAGAGAAAGAGGGGGGGGGTTAGCAACCGATTAACTCCCCCCACTTTCATGTTGCCCCAAAAGTTCATTATCATTATCATTATCGATATCATCATCACCATAATAACTATCATTATCTTATCCAGTTGAACAGTATTGTAAAATCTACGGGTGAGGCAGATAATTATTATATTTCTCTTCAACGGACCAATCCTTTTTTTTTAAACATTGTATATTCTAATAATAAATTAGATTAATAAATAATAAATAATAAATAATAAATAATAAATAATAAATAATAAATAAAATATAATAATGTATAATAAATCTTTTTATCCTGTCAACTTTTTTAACGTTTTTTAGCATTCTTATCCTTTTTTGTTGGTAACCTTTCCTTAATGTTTTTTCCCTGATGTCTATGTTTTTCCTCAGTACCTTTGAAGTTTTTCTTGCTCTTACTTGGTACTTTGTGCTTTTATACGTACTCGGCACCTTGTTCAGAAGCAGTTTTTATAATAATAATGATGGTAATGATAATAATAATGATAATGATAATGATGATGATAATAATAATAATAATAATTATTATTATTATTATTATTATTATCACCACTATTATTATTATTATTATTACTACTACTACTACTACTTCTACTACTACTACTACTACTACTACTACTACTACTACTACTACTACTACTACTACTACTACTACTACTACTACTACTACTACTACTACTACTACTACAACAACAACCACAAAAAAAATGGTTTCCGGACAAGAGCAATTTTGGCACCAAAGGATACTATAATAAATCACTATTTAACTTAGATACAGGTTACAATACATCAATTTTTGCTTGTTAGAGCCCTTCTTAACTGGAGCCTTGCGCCAGATTTTATGGAACGGGCTAAAGAAGAAGAAGAAGAAGAAGAAGAAGAAGAAGAAGAAGAAGAAGAAGAAGAAGAAGAAGAAGAAGAAGAAGAAGAAGAAGAAGAAGAAGAAGAAGAAGAAGAAGAAGAAGAAGAAGAAGAAGAAGAAGAAGAAGAAGAAGAAGAAGAAGAAGAAGCAGCAGGACTACTATTGCTACTACTATTTTTTTATTGCCTCAAATCCTAACTTAATTGCTATACTATGCCTAAGCCACCTTTTATCACTTCACACTGAGGGGACAGACTACATTACGAACGGAGATGGTGATGATAAGGCTACTGACGGTAACTATGACGATAATGATATATACTACTACTACTACTACTACTACTACTACTACTACTACTACTACTATTACATTTTCTCTTGTTGCTGCTCTACATCCCAGAGCAAATTCAGGTAGAGTAAATCAAAACAACATCAAGGCAAAGTCTTTCCCGGAACTCCCCCCAAGCACTCCGTGTCAGTAAGGGAGCGACGCCACATATAGACGTGTGAATTATGTAAATGGCTTACCAAACTCCCATTGGTTGCCCATTATTCCTTTGAATCCCCGGATGTGCACATTTGGCAGTCGGCACTAATACTGATATGAAAAGCGTTACGTCATCGATGGCGTGACGTCACGGGTACGCCGAGAGAGAGAGATGAGCCGGATGCAGGCCGGAGAGACGTTTCTTGGCGATTATAAGGAAGGTAAATGTTTTGCTAATTACTCGGTTGTTTGTGAATGTCGAAGGCTGCTTCTATTCCCGTACACTCAGAGCACGCGTTTTATTTTTTTCTCCCTCTTCTCGCTTTTCTTATTTTCGGGTCTATCATTCTCTTTCTTTTTTCCTTTTTTCCCTTCTGTTTCGTTTTTTTCTATTTTTTCTTCTTTTTTCCATTTTTTTTCCTTCTCCTTCTTCATCTCCCTTCGCCACCGCCTTGTTCTTCTTTAATTAGGGCCAAGACTGATTCTCGAGTACCGAGATCACATGCCGACGGCGGATGGGAGTCTTCCGGAGGGCTGACCAGTCGAAGGCACCCGCTCGGCGTCGCTCTTCGGGCCGTAAACAGAGCGTCGGGGTTGTTTATGAGGTTCACTCGAAAACAGACTCTTTCGTGCCTGTGAAGTTCTATGAGGCATGGAGCTCTTATGCTGATGCGGCTACTATGTTGCACAAGATCTATTAGGGCATGATAATACTATGTTGCACGAGACAACTATACGGCATGAGAATACTATGTTGCATGAGGATATTATTCGGCATGAAGCTATTATACTGCATGATGGTACCACATTGCTAGCCACTAAGATTCGGTGCCTAATACATGAAAACCCGACATTCACCCAATGATTGTTAGCAGGAGTCGCAATCAGTTAAATCAAAAGTGGTAGCGGTAACAGACGCAATGGTGGTAGTGGCAGCGAAAAAGAACATAAGTAGCGGTGATAGTAGTTCTAACAGTTGTAGGAGTTAATGAAATAACAATTTTTAGTGATGGTTGTTGTTGGAGCAGCGGTAGTATTCAGCTGCAGTATCAACCGTGGGGGTGGTTGTAGTATTAACTGAAGCAGAAGCTTTGATAGTCATCACATCTGCCAACGTGTGAATTTATTAAACAAAGGAAATCAAGCCAACATTATCACACGGCCGCCAGATGAGAGAATACTGAAAAGGCGATTATGCCCCAACTTGCTGGTGGTGTCACAGAGGTCATTCAATGAAAACAGCTGTTGTAGCAGTAGTAGTAGTCGTTGTAAAAGTTGTAATAGTAAGGAGAGTAGGAATATTAGTACTCGCTGTAGAATACTAGTAAGAATAAGAACCAGCAAGCGAAGAAGAAAACAAGAGGATCAAAAGCTCTTCACCAAGACGCGCACCGCCCGCCCCAGCCGCCTCCCCATCGCAACCGAATGAAGCAAATCCGACAGCCAAAGCCGGGCTTCTTTCTCGTCCGTGACACCCAGCGAGCGCGCGGAGGAAGTGGCCATGAAGGCTGCTGCAATTGCTGCATATTGCATCAGCCTCCTGCAATTCCAACAGTACTTCTGCGAGGCTCATTCAAGCCAGCACTGGTCAATCGATCCACGCGACGCTCGGCTGCGGCTTGGCTTTCTACTCCTCGACCTGCTTTGGTGGCATTGGAAAGGGCAAGGCACAAACACATACGCGTGTGCACACGCGCGCGCGCACACACAGACACACACACACACACACACACACACACACACACACACACACACACACACACACACACACACACACAAAAACTACACAACACACCACAACACTCACACACACACACACGTGTCACACGCAAACACGCAAGCACGCATACACAGACACACACACACACACACACACACACACACACACACACACCACACACACACACACACACACACACACGACGCCAACTTATTACGCAAACCAAGCACGCATACATACACACACACACACACATACACACACACACACATATACACACACACACAACACACTACATAAACATCACTTTCACATACACATAGCAGCAACATACACATACACATACACATAACATACACATACACATAAATTACAACGCACACATACACATACACATACACAACACACACACACACACACAACAACACACACACACACACACACACACACACACACAGACACACACAACACACACACTCACAACACACTCACACACACACACACTCTCCACACACTCACAACACAAAAAGCCCACACACACACACACACACACACACACACACACACACACACACAGACACACACATACAGACATAAACACATTTTATATATATATATATATATATATATATATATATATATACAGATATACATATATACACACATTATATATATATATATATATATATATATATATATAAATATATACATATATACATACATACATATATACATATATATACACATTATATATATACATATATACATATATACATACATACATATACATACATATACATATACATACATACACACACACACACACACAAGCATATAAACATAAATACAAACATACATACATACATACATGTATGTGTATGTGTGTGTGTGTGTTAGTGATTGAATGTGTGTATGTGTGTGTGTGTGTTAGTGATTGAATGTGTGTATATGTGTGTGTGTGTGTGTGTGTGTGTGTGTGTGTGTGTGTGTGTGTGTGTGTGTGTGTGTGTGTGTGTGTGTGTGTGTGTGTGTGTGTGTGTGTGTGTGTGTGTGTGTGTGGGTGTGGTTGTGTGTGTGTGTGTGTGTGTGTGTGTGTGTGTGTGTGTGTGTGTGTGTGTGTGTGTGTGTGTGTGTGTGTGTGTGTGTGTGTGTGTGTGTGTGGATGCTTGCGTGCGTACCGTGTGCATGATTGCATGTGTGTGTGTGTGTGCATGAGTGCGTGCGAGCGTGGTGCAGTCTCCAAAGCGCTGACGCAGCTGTCCTGAATCCTATCTCGACACCTAAATATTGCAGCCTGCGGCGAGGCGTTTCGAGGCTTCAGGCAACGGCCGGAATTTCAGCCCTATTTCCACGCGAGACAACCGCTCCATCAAAGGCTAAAAGTCACAACCAGGAGACTGGGTCCTCTCCTTCGTCTACGTAGATAGTTGAGCCTTTGTCTCTGGCTTCTTCCCTTTCTCTCCATCGAATTTTACTCTCGGGCGATAGAAAGAAAGACCCCCTCCCCAAATTACCCCCACCAGCGCAGATGACCTTCGCCGAGACCGGGCGGAAAAAATCTTGACCTTGAAAAGGTTTATTTTGGCGCGGAGAGGGGGGG
>NW_028235619.1:0-9952 GCF_977035675.1 Penaeus japonicus | reverse complement strand
AACGTTGAGGTTGGGGGTATTATAATTTTGGGGATGATATTATCAATAGCAACGTTTTCTTTCCCTGTAAATATCGGTATTATTCATGTTGTGGAGTAAAGTAATAATTGTTTGTAGAATTCATTATATTGTAAAGGAATTTCTGCATCTAAGTAGGTCAGTATTCATACACTATACTTGAAACTCTAATAAAAGAGACACCATGCCCAAATTTAATGATAGTTTTATACTATGTCGTTCTCCCCCCCCCCCCCCCCCCCCCCCCCTGTATATTCGATTATTTTCAATGATATTGAAGAAAATATATTTCCATTGTAGAAAGAGGAAAATGTCTATAAAATATCCTGGACAAAATCGGCGTTAATATTATGCATATCATTTACAAAAATTCAAGGAAAAAAGGCGATATGATAACAAAATTATAATGAAAGGGACTTCCACAAATTGTTTTACCCAAATATGAAAAATAAATTGAGAGCAAAGTATTTATTCTATTTCAACTAGAAAAAAGTTTCATAATGTTCCATAATACATTTGTGATAACTGTTAAAGAATTAAATATCATTACACTGGGAAGATTATTATTTCAGAAGAAACAGTAAAAAGGAATTTTATCAGGATACAGAACAATTATTATAAAAAAGAAGATTTACATGGATATTGGTGTGTGCATGCGAGAAAGTAGCAGCATCATTAAGCTTCTTACAGTATTGAACAAGAGAGGAATATATATATATATATCTTTATATATATATAATATATTATATAAATATATCTATAATTACATATTATATATATATATATATATATCTATATTTATTCATATTATATATATATATATTATATTATATATATATATAGGTATATATATATATTCATCATATATATGTAACATATATAAAATATTACATATATATACATATACATATATAATGTATATATATATATATATATATATATATATTATTATATATATATATTATATATCTATATATGTATTATATATTATACATATATACATCTACTTCAAGGAAGTCCAGTGCATAACCAGACCCCCCCCCCTCACCCCCCCCCCCCCCCCCCACCTGCTCATAACAGACATTTGGATATAGCATAGAAATTCAGGAGGAATGGATATTCCTAATAACAAGACAGCTTGGAAACTGAACGGACTAACCTTCCTCGGTTGAGGAACCTTGTTTGATTAACGGAGCATACATCATTTCCATTGATCGAGTGACGGTGCACCGGATTCATGTGCTGACAGTTGTAATGGTGAGTGATATTTATGTGCTTTATCACTGCAGATCTTTTACGGAAAATGCCATAAACCGACCTTTTTATTTTTAATGGGGATTTGTAATTGCTTACATTATTTGATGGAATATATTGTGTTTAACTATATTCTATCCACCACATATTTAGAAAAATCCAAGTAAAACGATAAGTATGTAGATATATGTGTGCTTATATATGTGATTTTATATATATAAATACATATATTATTATATCTATATATTCATATATATATATAATATATAGTATATATATATTAATATATATATACATAGTATATATATGATGTATGATTTACATATATATCTATATATATATATATATTATATTATCTATATATATCTATATACATATATATAAATATATATTTGTATATAGTATTATCTTATATATAATATATTATATATATATATATGATAAATATATATATATAATATATATATATAGGTAGTTAGTGTATATAATATATATATATATATATGTATATTACGTGTATTTGTTATGTAATATATATATTATATATATATTATATATATATATTAAAATCTATATATTATATATTATAATATAGGGTATAGCTGTATCTATATAAAGCTAGGTATGTAATAGATATATAATATATATCTATATATGTCTATATATATATATCCTCGAATATATATGTGATCGTATATCTATATCTATTATAAGTTTTATCTATATAGTATACTCAGATATGTATGTATGTGTTAGTTAATGTGAGAGTATATATCTATATATATATATTATATCATATATATATATTTTATATTATAAATGAATTATATATATTACGTATATGAGATTTGAATATACTAAATATATATTATAATATATATATTATATATATATGGTATATATATATATATATAGTATATATATATCTATATTATATTATAAGAATATTATATATTATATTATTATATATATATATATATGATATATATATTATATACATTATCTTATATAGTGGTCTATATATATAGCTATATGATATATATCTATATATATAATAAATATATATATATATATATATGTGTGGTGTGTGTGTGTGGTAGATACATATATATGTATGTATGTATTTCTATATATATATATATTATATATATAGATATATATATATATATATATATATATAATATTGTATATATATATATTTTATCATACATATTTTGTATAATATATATTTTATTATATATATTATATATATATATATATATATAACATTTTAATATATATATATCTATAAAGGTATATGATATAGCTTAATAGTTATATATGAAATGGTATATATATATTTATGTATAAATATATATATAATATAATATTTTATATAAATTATATATTAATATTATATATATATATTATATTTATACATACACACACACACACAAAATTTAAATTTTTATTTATATAATATATATATATATAAATATATAATATTATATATATTTTTTTTTTTAAAATTTAAAAACACACACAACCCACACACACACACATATATTTTTTTAAAAATATATATATTATATATATAAAAAAATATTTTATATATATTTTAAAAGTTTTTATTGTGTGGGTTGTGTGGTGTGTGTGTTGGTGATAATAAAAATGTATATTATATTTTATAATTTTATAAATAATAAATAAAAATAAATATTTAAAATATATATTATATATATATTTTTTGTGTGTTTTGTGTGTGTGGAAACCCTATTTTATGTTTTTAAAGTTTAAATAATTTATAAAAAAATTTTTAAAAAATAAATATAAAAATTTTAAATAAAATATAATTTAAAAGTATGTGGGGGAAAAATTTATATTATAAAAAATTATAAAAAAAAATTTATATATATATAAAAATTTTTATATCAAAAGAATAACCCCAATAATTTTTATTTATATATAAAAATTTTATAATAGAAAAAAAAAATATAAAATTTTAATTATATCCCCTGAATGTGTTAAATTTAATATAAAAAATATATTAATTTATAAAAAATATCTAAAAAAAATTTTTAATTATATATATTTTTATGTAGTGTAATATATATTAATTTATAAAATAAAATTTTAAAAATCCCCCTTTATTATTATTTTAAATAATAAATATTATTATTTATTTTATATATAATATAAACAAAATAAATAATAAATTTTATAAATATATATATAAATAATAAAATTATTTTTACAAAAAAAGTAAAATTTATATATAAAAATTTATAAAATATTAGAAAAAAATTATTTTAATCCATATATAAAAAATTTTTTTGGGGGAAAGGTTTCTTTTTTTTTTTGGGTTTCCCAGCCTGGGATATTTTTGTTTTTTTGGTTTTTTTTTTTTTCCCATCCTTTATGGGCCCCCTTTTTAGCTTTGGGCCTTTTTGCTTAGTTTAAATTAGCTTCTTTATAAAGTTTCTACCCTTATTTCATGATGTTTTCGAAGGAAAACCATGGGGGTAGTATGCTTTTTAAAAGGGTTTCCCTTAAAGGAATTTTTTTTCTGTATTTTTCCCTCCTTTTAGGAATTTTTTCCATCGTGTCACACGTCCCCCCTCTCAGCGACCCCTTTTTTTGAGACTCTTTTGTTTTTTTGTTTTTTTATTTTATTTGGTCCCCAAAAAATTTTTCCTTTTCTTGTTTTTTCCCCCTTTTTTTTTTTTTTTTTTTAAAAATTTCTGTCACGTTCTTTTGCACCAGGGGGCCCACAAAGAGACCCTTAAAAGGGGCTGTATTTGTTTCACCCCCCCCCAAATCCTACTCGAAAGGGACAACATCCAAGGTTTTCAGCGTGTTTCGGGAGGTGTGAACGGGTCCCCTCATTTACTCCCTGGCCCCTTGGTTTATCCCCTTCCCTTGCGAGGTTTTTGCATTCTCGGGGGAGGGCCCTCCCGGGATTAGGGAAATTGTGTACGATCGCGTTTGTATGAAATGTGTGGTGTGAAATGTTTATAAAATATGAAATTTTAAATTTTTAAAATTTTTTTATATTTATATAAAAATATATTTATAATATGTTGTGTGTGGTTTGTGTGTGTGTGTGTGTATATATATATATATATAAAATATAATATATTATATATTATAATTATATATATATAAAATTTTAAAATATATATGAAATACTTATATAGTAAATATATAAAATATATTATATAATATTATATAAATATATTATATATATAAAATATATAGATATATTAAAAAGTGTGTGTGTGTGTGTGTAAAATTATTTTATATGTATAAAATATGTTTTAATATTTTTATTTTATATTATATATATATATATAAAAATAAAAAAAATTTACATATTTACATTTTAAAACAATTATTTATATATATATATTTTAGATTTTATAATGATTATTATTTTATATATATTTTTTGTGGGTGGGGGTGTGTGTGTGTGTATGTGTGTGTGTATGTATATTATATACATAAATTGTATACAAATATATCCCTTTTAACAAAATATTACATAAATTTTTATATAATATATTTTTTATAATTTAAAATATAATATATATATTTTTATACATACATATACACACACTACATATATATTATATATATATATAAAAATTATTATATTTAAAAAATTATTTTATATATTTTATAAAAAAGTTTATATATCTATCTATTTTTATTTTTATCCTGTATATATAAAACAAAATTTTATATTTTAATAATATATTTAATATATATATATTTTTATATATATATTACAAAATTTTTAACATACATATTTAAATACATATATATATATTTTTAAAATATATATATATTTTAATTTATATATATATATAAAATAATATATTATATATGTGTGTGTTGGGGTGTGTGTGTGTGTGTGGTGTGTGTGTTGGGTTTATATTTAAATTAAATATATAAATAATAAATAATAAAAAAATTTAAAATTATATATAAAAACATAAAATTAAAAAATATATATATAAAATATATATTAAATTTATATAAATATATAAGTAAATTATATATATAAAATATACATAATATACATATTTAGGTATATATATATACATAAATGTATTTTAAAAAATACAACATAAATATGTAATATTATAAATATATTATAATATAAAATTTAAATTTTTAAATATTTTAATATATATGAAAGTGTGTGTTGTGTGTGGTGGGGTGTGTGTATAGTTTATCCCTTTTTTATATTTTATATATAAATATTATAATATTTTAAATATATTTATATAAATATATATATAATATATATAAAAATATATGTGTGGTTTTATATATATTTAAAATTTTTAAATTTTTAAATATATATATTAATAAATATTATTTATATATAAATAAAAAAATAAAATGTATATATTTTTAAAATTATAAAAATGTAAATATATATATATAATCAATAAAAATATAAATATAATATATAAAATGTTGGGGTTTTGTTTGTGTGTGTGTGTGTGTGTGTGGGGTGTTTTTGCGTGGGGGTATATGTTTTGTATATAATATATTTTTATAATATATATATATATAATATATATAAATATATAAAAATATACTATAAATACATAAACACACACCCACATTATATATAATATTTTTTATATAAAAATATTTTATTATATATAAATTTAAATACATATATACGCACCCCCTGCCGTATATATGGGATATAGCAGATATAAAGATAGTTTTAAAAGATAGGGGAAAATGATATCCAACCCTCATACACCCTGAAAAGGGCTCTCCTCGAAAAATAAAACCATCAAGTATCACACATTATCAAAAATTCCGATAGACCATTCTCTTAGTTGTCATCATAGGGGTTAAAATTTAAGGCTGCATATTTGATGATGTGCCCTTTTAAAAGGTTTGTGAAATGTGACAAATTTGAGTTTTTTCCTGAATTTTTTATAACGCCGGGTTTCCCCTTTTTTTTTTTCTTTTTGGGGTTTAATTGACATCCTACTTAAAGTGTCATTTATAAATTTTATTTTCTATAGGGGGCCCTGTGTGTGTTTTTGTGTGTTGGGGGTGTGTGGTTTTTTGTGTGTGTATGTGTGTGGGGTGTGTGTGGTGTGTGTGTTTCGTGTGTGTTTTGCGTGTGGGGTGGGGTGTTGTGTGGGTTTTTGTGGTTTGTGAGTGTGTAAAAAAAGAGCTAAATCGTTTCCTTAACTTTCTTCGGGAAATCTGAACCGGCCCGGGACAAAACCCTCCCTTTGTATTGCGAGCGACCCCAGTGCTCAAGGGGGTTTTTGGCTATTTCAGTCATGTACGACCACCCAAAAGGGGATTTAGTTTAAAAACAAATTTTTAAACCAAAAAAAGATACACGAAAAATAACAGAAATGCATGGGGATCGGGCATCACCCCCCCCCTTTCACCCAAACCATTGCAGAATATTTATAAAATATAAAAAAAAAATTTACGAAGGGAACCCTTTATTAAAATTTAAAAACCCAATAAAGTAAAAATATGGGGTCCTAGCCCTAAATTATTTAAATTAACGAGTAAGACCCCCGGTGTTTTCGAAAATTGTTACAGATAACAGGGCCCTTGCACTCTAAAGGGGGGTCAAAAATTGACGCATTTCCCCATCATTCAAAAGGGGAGTGGCCAAGGGCGGCGGGGTGTTTTTTTGGGCCCCTGGGGCCCCACGCCGGGAAACAAAGATTGCTTGAATATTTTTAAAATTAACGGAATTGATTGAAAAATTTTTAAATATTGCTTTTACTTATGCTACTGTAAATTGCTATTTAACGTTTTTTTTCTATTAATTCAATGGGGGCGTAAAGATGAGGATGATTGATATAAGGGTTTATACGGGAAAATGAAAATTTAAAAATAAAGGAAAAAAATAAAAAAAAAGCAAAAATTGGGAAGAAGGCAAAAACATTTACTTTGGGGATTAATAAACAGTAATGAGGGGGGAATAAAAAAAGATAATATTTAACTAAAAATTTCCCAATGCCCTTTAAATTTCCCAAAACCCAATGATATAAAAAAACAAATAAAATTTAAAGGTTACGAATAATAATATGATGATAATGATAAAAATGAATAATGGAAACAAGGGATAATAAGGAAAAACATTTTAGTAATATAAAAAAAAATAAGAAAATTTTATGAAAATGATATTAGCAAGGAAAATTTAATCATGATAAAATGATAAAAAAAGATTACAATAAAAAAAAAAAAATCATGAAAAAACCCCAAAAAATATAAGGGGGAGTATAATTTAAAAATAAATTTAATATGATGATAATTTTAATTTGTGATTTTTGATAATAATGAAGCGAAGAGGGACAAAAATAAATATAATAAACAATGTTTAATAATAACAATATCATTATAATTATAATTATTTTAACATAGCCCCTTATTTCATTTTTGGGGCCCATCATTATCTGAAGGATTATTTCATTTGGCCATTCTTATCATGCCTATTATCTTGATTATCATTATTGCCAAGTATCTTTATTTTTATACCTTTTTTTTATTGTCTTTACTTTTGGGTAGCTTTAATTATCTTTATCTTTATTTTAAACATTATGTTTATCTTTATTTTCCCAATAATTTTTATCTTTATCATAATTGTTATTATAATTATCTCAACCCAATTTGATCATCGTTATCTTTTCGAATTTTTTAACTTTATCAGTTTTAAATTTTTATCAATTTTTATTTTCACCTTTATCATTATAAAATTTAAACAGGTTTATCATCCTATAATTATGTTTAAATTATTAACTTTTTTACCATTAACGTTTTTATTCGTTTTTTAAATTAAATTTTTAAATTAAACTTTACTTTCATCATTTTTTTGTACTATTGTTATAAAATATTATTTTCTCTTTTATCATTGAACTACTATCATTTAAAATTTTTTCTTTTGATTACCCAATATTATCAAATTTGTTTTTTTTTTTTATTTTATTTGGTATTACTATGTTTTTTGTGTTTTTTAAAAACATTATCATTTTTTTCTTTACAATTATTTTAATTAACCATCATTATTGTTATAAAGCATGAAAAGGATTTCACCTACAACAATTTTAAAAAAAAAAAAAAAAAAAAAAAAAAAAAAAAAAAATTTTTTTTAAAATTTTTTTAAAATTTTTTTTTCAATTTTAAAATGCAAAACGGTTTATAGGGAACAAAACCATCAAAACCCTTTTACACAAGGGGGGCGTTTTCGGGAAAAAAAAAAAAAAAAAAAAAAAGTTTAAGGGGTACCTTTCTCTTTTCTTTTTGGGCCCATTGAAGAGGTTTTATGAAAAAATCCTCACCCTCTAATTTAAACCGGACGTGCCTTCGGGGGGAAATTTGTGTTCCGTATCAGCAACATCAGGGGCCTTTTACTAGCACTCGGGAAGCAGCTTTGACGCTACGGGAAAAAAACACGACCCATTCCAAAAGGGCGATTGAGTACCTCTGAGAGAATAGGGTTTCCCCGTTTCTTCATTTTTTACGGGCGAGAATTTTATTCCAAACAGATTTTTAAATAAGGTTTTAGATTCCATTTGTTGTTTTTGTATTTTTCCCGGGGGCATTTCATATGTAAACCATTAAAAAAATTTAAAAACACAGAGAGCTTGGTTTAATAATATGGAAACCAAGGGGTTTCCCATTACGCTGATATCGTCTATACATATTTTTGTCCAGGGTGTAAAGATGAATAAGCATTTATTGGGTTCATTTCACTTTAAACAATAACGAGTAACATATACAACTTGAAGAACGGAAAGGCCCAAAAGATGTTGTTGGGGAGAGATTAAAAATTTTATGATTTTATGGGGGGGGTTTTTTTATGATCATGTTGTGATGAGATGGGTTTTTTTATCTTTTCTGATACAGGGGTTTAGACCGGACCTTTTTTAAAAAGCAAAAGAATATAATATATATATATATATATATATATTATATAAAATATTATATAAATATAAATTATATATATAAATTTTATTTTATAAATTATTTTAAAAAATTTAAAAAATAAATTGAATTTAACCCTTTTTCTTGAGCCAAGAGAGGACTTACTTTACATGATATATTAGGAAAGTTTTCCCTCCCCACTGGGCCCCGACAAAAATTTCCCAAAAGACTAATGGCCCCTCCATTTAATGCAGAAAATAAGTTTTGCGTGTCACCCATTTTTGCGTGTTTTCAAAAATTGGGTTTTTCCCTTTGCCCTTCAGTTCAAGAATTCCCCCCTGGGGCATCCCTTTAAAAAAAAAATGGTCCGGGGTTTTTCCTGCTTAGTGTTTCTTTTTCCCAACACGCCCCCCATATTGCGAGTGCCCCCGGGGTGAGCAGGGGCTGGCTATTTTATCGCTGTAACCCCGGGGGAAGTTTGGGTTTTTTTTCCCCCCTGCCTCCTCGGCATTGGGAAAAAGGCGAATTTTAAAAATGATATTAACCCTGGGGGCTTAGATGGCCCTTATTTATAAATTGGTCCCTGAGATAATTATAATAAAAAAAAAAATAACAATAAAGTAAAGTCAATTAAAAACATTAATGAAAAAATATCAAAACATTTTATTAGAAATTTTAAAAAAAATGGATCATGATATTACTGGGTAAAAAAAATTATAAAAAATGATGATAAAAATTAACAAAAAAAAAATAACAATGATGATGAATTTTATTA
>NW_028235618.1:2500-7846 GCF_977035675.1 Penaeus japonicus | reverse complement strand
ACTAAGCGTCCAAACCTGCTTTTGCAATTTCATTTTTATATCATTGTCTGATATTTATATTTTAAAAGTAGTTTTGGTTTGTCCAATTCGTACTCAGGAGGGTTGTCGGTGTGCCAGGAAGGGGTCTGACTGGGGCATTTTTATGCTTTCTTTTGATCAACAGCTAAGTATTCTGCAAAGAAACTGAAAAATTCCATTATTACCACACACACACACACTCACACACACAACACACACACTCACACAAAATATATAATTATTATATGTATTTATATATATATTTATATATTTATATATTATATATATTATGTATGTGTGGGTGGGTGGGTGTGTGTGTGTTTGTGTGTGTGTGTAAGTATGTGTACGCATACCACACACGACACACAACACCACATATATATTAATATATATTATATATATTTATATATATATATTTTATATATATATCTTTATATATATATTGTATATCTTTATATTTATATATATATATTTATATATATTATATATATATATTTAATATTATATGTATGTATATAGATACACACATATTTATGTTCACATTATATTTTCATTTACTTAGTAATATGTATGTATTGAATATAGGATATATATAATATTATAATATATATTATTTATATATATTATTATATATATATTTATATATTATTTATTTATAAATACATATTACAGTGTTGGTGGATATGTTTGTTACTTACCTATATGTAAATAACCATGTATTTATTATCAATATATGCAAGCATTCATACATTGCATGTGATATATGCATGTTTGTAGATTTATTTGTATGTATTTGTTTATGTATATATATTATAATATATATAATATATATATATATATTTTATATATATTTATTGATATGTATATAAATATATATATATATATAATATAATAAATAGATATATTTATATATATGTTGTGTGGTGTGTGTGTGGTGTGAGTGTGTGTGTGTTGGGTGTGGTATGTATGTATTTTAGTATGAAAGACAAGAGAACTGTTTAAATGATAAGATAGAGAAGATTAGAAAAAACACGCACAAACAGAGTTCAAAATGAAAGCAAAACAGCAGAAGGACAGACCAGTGTGCGGGAAACATTCCCAGATGAACCATACAAGCAAAGGGTGACTGTGGAATCCCCCTGACCAGCGCATTGTGAACAGGAAGGACACGCGGGTCGAGAACTGGAATACAGTTACTGGAACAAACAATTCGCTTCGGGGGATAGTTTACTCAAATGTTGTAAATCGCGATCCGTGTATTCGTTTAGGTTCAATGATATATGTATATTTATACCGTATTCATGTTTTTTATGGTGTGTGTTGTGTGTGTGTGTGTATACACACATTTATTATATATATATATATAAATTTATATATATTATTATATAAATATATATTATATATATGTGTGTGGGTGTGTGTGTGTGTGTGTGTCTGTTGTACACGACATATTTACTTATATATTGATATATATTATATATATTTATATACTATATTATATATATATATATATTATATGTGTGTGTGTGTGTTGTGTGTGTAGTGTGTGTGTGTGTGGTATGTGTGTGTGTGTGTGTGTGAATGTATTTTACCCTTTATATATATATCTGTATATATATATATATATATTGATATATAGTATATATATTTTTATATATTTATATATATATATATAATATATATCCACACACCAAACACATACACAACCACACACACACAGATATATATTATTATATATATTTATATATATATATATTTATATATATATATCTATATATATATGTATGTATGTATGTATATGATTTTTTCTAATCACTTTTGTCTCTTATTCAGTCATTTAGCTACTTTATCTTTGTCTAGTTCTTTTTCTGTGTGTAATTCTCTCTGTTTGGCACTTCTCTCACGCGTTTTCTTACTCTCGCTCTCATTCTTTTTTCTTGCTTCTCTCTCACTCATGCTGGTTGATGACGTAATCTTAATAACAGTTATTTTATTTGGAAAACAATATCGGAATGATAATGTATTGTGTGTTGTTATTCTCTCTGTTCGCTGTTTCTCTTTATTGCTCCATCAAATTCTCTCCACTATCTACTCTCCTCCTTTCTCACAAATATTTCTCTCTCTCTCTCTCTTTCTCTCTTCTCCCTCTCTCTCCTCTCTCTCTCTCTCTCTCTTCTCTCTCTCTCTTCTCTCTCTCTCTCTCTTTCTCTCTCTTCTCTCTCTCTCTTCTCTCTCTCTATCCTTCGCACACATTACACTCTTGCCCACACACACTTTTTCTTTCTCTCTCAGTAAATTTGTTAATAATGGGAATGATAACAAGGGGGAAAAACACAAGTTACCAATAAAAGATGATCATATGAGTTATACAAAATGAAATATCAACCTAGAAAACACAAGTAATTAATGCTTTTTCACTTTTATTCTGTATCCTTTTTCTTGGCGGGTGGTTCAGTTCTACTCGCACTCTCTCTCTCTCCCCCCCCCCGCCCCGTTCTCAGTAATATGAGTGATATTATGCTAATATTTATATCATCTATCTATTGTCGTTTATCCTTTATTGTGAATAAAGTTAACAAACCTAAAACTTGCTTCTTCACTTAATCCGTAAAAGGAATTTCCCTTTCTTGCACACAGAGGTGACAAAGGCGATTTCTTGATTCACCATGGCTCAGGCAGCGAATGTTCCTTGGCTTTTAGGCAAGGATGCAACGCCACACAATATAGTGTGAAGAGAAAATACGCATCAAGTATTTCATACGCCTGCAGTTGTGTGTGGAGAGGAGCTTTTTATTGTGTGACGTTCAGAGTACAGTACTGTCTGGCTGTGAGTAAGTTGAGACAGGGCGAAATGAGAGGAATAGGTTTATATATATATATTATATATATAGCTTATATATATATATTTATATATATATATTTATTTATATATATATATGTATGTTTATATATATATTATAAATATTAAGATTTAAATATATATATTATTTATGTATGTATATATTGTATATATATATGTTAAATATATATATATATATATATATATATATATATATATATATTTATATATATATATGTATATTTATGTTATGATATTATTTATATATATATATATATATTATATATATTATATATATATATATATATGTTGTGTGGTGTGTAGTGTGTGTGTTTGTGTGTGTGTGTTGTGTGTGAGATGTTAGTGGTGTGTGTGTCTGTTTGTGTGTTGTGTGTCTATGTATATACGTTTTAAAAATATCTATATACGTAGCTGTGTGTTGGTTTGTGTGGTGTATGAAATAGGAAAAGGTCAATTGAAAAAGCAAAATGTTAATAAACGGTAAACTAACGATCCCAGAAAAAAAATTGTATTTCGAAATAGCTTTAAGAGGTAGGCAGTTGTGTAAGTTGTCAACGATCAAGGTAAGTAGAAATCAGAGTGAGTTTGTTATGTAAAACAAAGAAGCAAGTTAACTAAAAAGGAGAATGAGGAACCAAAGAGAACGATATGAACAAGAAACGAAAAAAAATAACGAAGG
Organism: Penaeus japonicus; assembly: GCF_977035675.1. Classification (NCBI taxonomy): domain Eukaryota; kingdom Metazoa; phylum Arthropoda; class Malacostraca; order Decapoda; family Penaeidae; genus Penaeus; species Penaeus japonicus. Next base: position 4,289 of record NW_028235618.1, on the reverse strand, counting down.
TGTGAAGAAACGAAAGATAGAACGAAGGGAGAATGGGGAGAAACGAAAAGAAGAAGAAAGACGGACCCAGAACTAAATGAAAGGAGGGAAGTGACAGGGAACGAAACGGCAACATTCTTTACGAAGAATCGTAAGTGTCGGGAATAAACTCTGAGCAATTCGAATTTTTTCATGAAGACGCCACGCGAGCCTTGCTTTATTTCGCGCAAGCTCTCTACTCTTTTTCTCCTTTTTTTTCTTTCTCTCTTTTTTTTTTTTTTTTTTCTTTTCTTTTTTTCAATCCCTCTCTCTCAGATGCTACGCGAGCTTTCTGTGCGGTCTCTTCATTTTTTTCTCTCTCTTATTTATTATTATTATTTTTATTTATTATTATATATATATATTTTTTTTTTATTCTTTCACTACATGTTCAATCTTTCTCTTTGAGGACAAATAGGGAACTAAGTAAATTACAATATATATTATTTATATATGATATATATATATATATATATATTATCTATTATACATATAAGTGAGAAATAGATAGTGAAAAAAAAAGAAAAAAAAAAAACAAAAAAAACAATAGCACTAAAAAGCCATACATCCTTAGCCCCACCATTACAACGATTCTAGGACGTAAGGAGCTGCTATTAATAAGAAAAAAAGGTCCTAATTTTGTGCAACTTTAGACGAGTTACGAGAGCATCTTCTGGAGCATTGTAAAGATTATGGAGAATAAAAAAATCTATATTGTAAAGCTGATAAGCCTGGTTTATATGAAGGTTGTACAGAAGGCGGGTGCTTATGTGGTTTGATTTTTGGTTTTGTTGGTTCATGCCTTGTGGTTGGGGGTTTATGAAAGAGCAAGGGTCCTCTGCGGTAAGATTGCAGTGGTGATCCAGGTTTTGTTGGCTGGGTTTAGCCGAATTGTCTTTCTTTATTTTCTTTTATTTTTTTCAGGATTGAGTGTATAATTCATGTAACACTCAATTAGGGAAAGACCTGGCTAATATGCCCATTAGGACTTGGTCAGCATTGGATAAAAAAGAAGAAGAAGAAGAGATAGAGAGAAGATGAAGAAAGAAAGAGAGAGGGAAAGAAAAGAAGAGTTCAAAAGAGAAATAGAGAAAGAGAGGCGAGATGTGGAGAGAAAAGAGAGTAGGTGAGAAGGATAAAGTTAAAGATAAAGAGAAAGAGAGAGTTGAGTGAGAGAGAGAGAGAGTGGAGAGAGAGAGCAGAGAGAAGTAGAGAGAGAGAGAGAGAAGAGAGAGAGAGTGAGAGAGAAAGAGAGAGTGAGTGAGTGAGTGAGAGAAGAGTGGAGATGAGAGGGAGCGAGAGAGAGGAGAGAGAGAGGCTGAGAGGGAGAGAGAAGGATGAGAGGTGAGGAGGATGAGAGAGAGAGAGAGAGGACGAGAGAGAGAGAGTGGAGATTCGAGAGAGAGAGAGAGAGGAGAAAGGGTAAAAATACCATGATCAAAATCACCACCACCTGCAAAGCTTACAGTGCAATCCATTCAGTCTGATTCGATCTCCCACCATGAAGCCTGGCTGAATCCTGAAATCCTGAATCCCTCTCTCCGGTTATGTTCTCAGGTCTAAGGGAACCCTAGCCCCTTCCGGTGCCACAATGACCCCTCATGGGAGTGCCTTGGCTTCGTTCCCTCCCCCCATTCGCCCCCTCCCTCCTTTCTCCACTTTCTTCTCTGACTCCGCTTTCCGCTGTGCTAATTCCAGGGAGTGTTAAGTGCCAGCGAAGAGAGGGAGGAGCGGGAGAGAGAGAAGATGCACAAAAAAGGGGAGATGGGCG
>NW_028235617.1:0-5000 GCF_977035675.1 Penaeus japonicus | reverse complement strand
TATGACAACATGCCCGTCCGTCTGGGCTGCATGGGCTAGGGCTCCCATAATAGCTACTGCCTCTGCCTGGAGCGAGGAGGCATTGTCTGATACCCGCATAGCTTTCTCTATGCCCCTTGCTGCAAAACCGGCGCCTGCAGTGCGGGTGATGGGGTCTACACTGTAGACCCCATCACCCGCACTGCAGGCGCCTATTTATTGATGCATAAAGTTGCTGTCCCCACAAGTTGTGGGGACAGCAACTTTATGCATCATCAGTTTTATAGAACAGCTTATGATAGAAATACAGACCTTGTAGCATTATACCATTAACCATTAGATTTGTCAACACCACATCTCTTAGCATTGTAAATCTTTGCTTTACATCTCATCAGTGGAGTCTGGGAGGGAGTCAGCACTGCCCCCATTTTCAGCACTGGCAAGGGAGAAGCTGTCTTCTCTACTAATGCCGTCCTCTGAGTCAATAACTTCACTGGTGTTGACAAGTTCACCTAAAAAGAAAAATATGTTTTAAATGAATTAAAAAATACATCTTGGAGATGTTTACTTAAATAAATTAATAAATGTAATATCGTTGTGAAAAGGAGGAGACAGAAGAATATGATTAAGTTTGATATTAACCCATTTTCCGACGGGCGCTTAATGACCTAACTGGTCGTCAAAGCGGGCGGTCTACGACACTAGCGGCACTGACTAAAAATTAGAGGGACGGGGAAAGGGTTTTCTTCCTCCGCCCTCCAGGTTTGCGTGATTCAACTGTGAGCAGATCCGATGTCGCGTCATGGTATGCATTGACTTTTTAGGCCTAATTGGTGCCGACATGTATGTCATGACACCCATACACAATGGGTTAACATAAAATTCATAAAGAAAAAGACAATTGATATAGATTTTTTTCTGCCTTGAAGGACTGTGTCAACCATGCTGTAATGCTTAGTGAAATTGCAAAATGATACTTCCAACCTGTGTTGAAAAAAATTGTTCAGTCATGCAATCCACACCACCAGGAAAAGGAAAATATCCTAACTACCTATCTATCCTAATCTTTACACCTCTCCCCTCCGTGTTACACCTGTCCACAACCGGCACTCCTTCTTGTCGACTAGTCCAGATTCGAAAACCCGCTTAAAAAAATAGTTGAATGGGAAGGGAGGGAATCCTTTCACACAGTCCTTCCAGACAGAATAGGAACATTTTCCATACATCAAATGGTCTATTGTCTCTTTTCTGGAATTATTGAAAATTTTACTTAAATTTAGACAGACAATAAACTAGTATTTCCTCCCTACTTCACCTATTGAGCAGGTATCATGGTCAAGATATGCAAGGATTATCTTCCAGATGAACATTTGCATAATCTGGAAGATCTGGAATAAAGATCTGGAAGATACCCAATGCCTAGCTTCATAGATCATTCCACATACAGGGTTAACATAAATCCTGGTGAGAAGGCACATTTGGTGCAATGTGGGGGCATTAATTAACTGAGTTAGCATACTCAATAACTTTTCAAAATTGTTGCATTTCAATGTTGAGAATGTGCTTTCCTTGATTCTGGTAAAATCTAGAAAGGAGTTTATGCTGGAGTTTAATCCATATACCTTAAAGCTATCATGGGCATTTTCTATAAGGAGTCCTTTCTTCTATCCATGCTGGGATTTTTATTGATCCAACACATGGCCTTGCCAATTTATTCTTTGTCAGGATTTGGAATGAGTTAGAAATCAGTAAATGTTGTCAGAGCCAGTGAGAGTGAAATTGTTTCCAGTTGAGAAACCCTTCTGCCTGTGAAACAGGGAATACTGCTTTGTGCAGGACGTCTAGGGACACAAGTTTGATGAAGGATATATTGTATAGTCTAACATCAGGAAATCCAGTATTTTAATTAATGGTTATGATCATCATCTAAAGAATATACTCTGGTTCCAGAGTATTAAGAATTATCTGTCGTGCCAAAAGCTAAGTTATTAGTGGTGAAAATCTTTAAAATCATATATTCTATATGTTAAAACAACATAAAAATAATACCATACACATTCTATATGTGTTGATTAATCAGATTTTAAACTACCATAAATCGCATAGCAGGCCTGTTTCCTATAGGAATTCTATGGAACTATGGACAATCATAGTCTTCTCTTAATATACTCCTTTATGTTGTCTCAAATATCTACTTCGGATTCCTCGAATACTGCGCATTCCAGCCACCAATCACTCATGTGTCTATATTATCCCCCGATTCACAGTCTTGCTAGAGCAACTTCTATCTTCCAGTTCACATGAGTACTTGTGAACCAGATAGCAAAGTTTTCTTTTATCTATCTTAGCTTATTGGATTCAGTGTTGAGCCACTGACATCTCCACTTGTCACTAAGTACTTCTCTGACCTGGGGTGTCACATTGCTATGAGGGAGCAGGAAATTAGCAGTGGGGGGTCGACAGCAGCAGCTTATACCCCTTTCATCTATCAATTCATTTCTAGGGATCCTGACATGAGCTGGATAATCTTCTTTGAAAAAAAAAACAAACTTAGGTCTCCCTTGTCACTGTAATGCACTGCGAGAATCAGAGTATATCCTTGATCAGCTCGGTCCAGTAAGGATGGTGTCTGCAGTAATTACAGATGCAGTGGCTTCCCTCGCTACTCTGCTGTCTACTCATGGCTGCAAGGATGCCATCTTCAGACTTGGAGCTGTCTTTGTATATAATCTTTTTTGAAGATTAGTATTCCAAAGTTTGTTCTAGGAGCCTCTGCTTGAGTTCCATATCAGTTCTTTCTTTCTTCCCAATTCTGACAATATTCAGCTTGACTGGATTTGTCCAAGGAGGGACCTGAGGGATGACAACTGGTAGGATCATGCAAACCTGACCAAATGGCAAAAATGCCAAATGTTTCCTGGTTTTTTATTTTCATGTCATCTCATAAGCCAATTAAGGGGTATCTTAAATAATGCTTCCAGTGTTGGATAGTACTGCAGTCATGAAGAAACTTTGTGTATCTCTCTACATCCAAAATAGCCACAATTCCCCTTCTACAAAAAGTGGACTTTAGAACTATTAAGAGTTTAGTTATGGTATCACATAGCAAGAAACTTCATGAGAGATGATGGGTAACGAACCTTATTTACAAATGTATGTAATGTATTCAACTACCAGCAGTCATCTTTTGGAAGCTTATAAAAAAAGCAGTAGGTCCAGCCAAGACATCATGATCCATATAGTAATGGGATCCCAGGAACTTGACCAACTTTCATAAAAAAAAACTACTGCCTCTGGTAATGCAAAAGTCATTTGTTCCTTCCGCAGCAAACGAACACGTAAACTTCCCTGCTCATATGTCAAATATTGTAGATCAAGTGAATATGTTAACAAGCCCTCTGTAATATACAACACTGCACTTGATGACAATAATACATAGCAATGAACAGTAATCACTGCATTATACAAGATCACAACAAATTGCTGATTTCATTGGAAACACTCGCAAAACCCAATGTAAAAAAATAATATATAACTAGGACAGATCTATCAAATTTGGGAAAGTACACTGCTGAAGGAAAGTTAAAAATAACCTGTCAGATGTAGACAGTCTTGAAAAATGTTCCCAAGGATAAAACTACAGTGAAACTTCTATACTTCAACAGTTTTGAAAAATCTGCATAGCCACATGTGTCGCAGCAGGGAAGGAAGGGTAGGGAAAGTGTGGGAGCTTTGGGTAGTTTGGTAATTGTGAAGTTTCCCATTTTCTGTTTTTCGTTTTGGCATAGATGATATGACAAAGAAATTTGACACCAGTCCAAAAGAGACAGTAAATAAGAATATCAAAACTGATCAAACTTTGGGATTTTCCTATCTTGTGAAGCTTGATATGATTCCTCTAGACTCTGGATGATGCTACCAGTGATCTACTTCGGAAACTTGAACCTGTGAAAAAACAATAAATACTCATCTTCTTTTTTTATAATATATATATACTCAATTTTACTCTTAAAAACAATAAAAGAAAAAATGTTTGATGAAACAATTTTTCAACTCTTTCAATGTCCTCTTATTCTAACCTCTAGATAACAGACAGTCAGACCTTAATACATTATATGAAAAGTTTATAGCTAAATTTTAAAATTAAAGTGTGCAATTTTTATTTTATTTCCCTTTCTGTTATTAGTCACTAGACATGTTCTTTTTCTTCTCCATATCCTAGCACCCCACCCCCAAGCCTCTCCCACGTCATTACCTCAAATGCTTATTGCTAAATTACAAATTATGAATTTTTAATCATTCTTCTTCTGAGCATAATTGTTTCCTAAGACATGTTTGCCCTCAATCTGTTTGTAAAATCAACAACCCCCACTAGAAGAGAAAATTATGACAGAAATAGCACTGTATGAATAAATAGAGAACAATCAAACCATTCCAATCATGCTTCCGTTTTAAATTCCACACGGTTATGAATGATAGGAAGCTGTTATAAGGAACAAATCTGCAAATACTGAGGGGTGGGAATGCTTTCCCATTCTTAGTAATGCTTTCCCCTCCATGAAAGCACAAAAAAAGCATTTCTCCCACTATCCTTCAAAGCACTGTTGCCAAACCAAGCAAAAAACGAGAAAAACAAAAAGAGTAAGACATCAATCAAATGAAAACAAGCTAAACTGAACGGGAGAACAGCGAGTGTGCTGACTGTACAAGCTGACCAGAGGACACACTTCTCACACCAAGCAAAAATGGAGGAGAGAAAAATAATAAAAAGTAAGATAAAAGCAAAGGAAAAAAAAAAAAGGACAAAGAACAGTGGAGAAACATGCCATTGAGTTACCTGGTTGGGCAAGCTGACAGGAGGGTTAAGAGAGGTTTCCACAGTTTTTCTCCGTCGACTTTTCCGCTGCCATGAGGGATCGCGGGGACATGCTCAGGTGGATGGAAATGTCCGCCTGGGGTCAGATATAGAGTGGAGAGTTAGAAAGGAGAGACAGGCTTCTTCTCTTCCTCCAGAGAGAGAG
>NW_028235616.1:7500-11643 GCF_977035675.1 Penaeus japonicus | reverse complement strand
ATATATATATATTATATTTAATATATATGTATATATATATAGTATATATTTTAGCTATATATTTATATATACATTAATATATATATATATATATTTATATATATGTAATATATATATATCATATATATATATATATATATATATATATATAATATATATACATATATGTATATATATTTGTATATATACACATATACACTCAAGACAACTCCTATCCTCAAACAAATACTTAGACTTTACAGGATTCAAGAAAGAAACAAAAGGTAACAAAAACATTAACAAAAAAAAAAAAAAAAAAAAAACAAGACGTTGTAAATACCCTCCCCCCCTCCCCCACTCTAGCCTCCCCTCCCCCTTCCCCCTCCTCCTTCCCCCTCCCCTTTCCCCCTCCTCCTTCCCCTCCCCCATCCCCCTCCTCCTTCCCCTCCCCCTTTCCTCTTTATCGATGACGTATCCCATTTAGATAGTGCAATAATAGGCCATTGCAGTGAAATATGCAATATCTAATGGCCGCGCGACGTGATAAACCAATATATATGTAAATTCCACACACGCACATACAAGGAGAAGGGAAGGGAAGGGAGGGAAGGGAAGGGAAGGGAGGGAAGGGAGGGAAGGGAGGGAAAGGAGGGACGGGATGGAGGGGATTAAGAGGAGGGGGGGGAGAAGGGAAGGGAAGGGAGGGAAGGGAGGGAAAGGAGGGACGGGATGGAGGGGATTAAGAGGAGGGGGGGGGGGAGAAGGGAAGAGAAGGGAGGGAAGGGAGGGAAGGGAGGGAAAGGAGGGACGGGATGGAGGGGATTAAGAGGAGGGTGGGGGGGAGGGCGAGAGCTGGGTAAGAGGAAGGGAAACAGGTAAGAGGAGTAGGAGGAAGGGGGATAAGAGGAGGAAAGGGGGGAGGGGAAGACAGGAGGAAGAGGATAGGGAGGGACAAGAGGAGGGAGGGAGGGTGGTAAGAGAGGAGGAAGGGGTAGCGATAGGAGGAGGGAAAGAGGGAGAGTAGAAGGTCGAGGAGGGAATGAAGGAGAGAAGAAAAGAAGGAGGAGGAGAGAGGGAGAGGAAGAGAAAGAGGAGGGAGGGAGGGAGAAGTGAAGAAGGTTGAGGAGGAAAAGGGAGAGAGAGGCAGAAAGAAGAGGAGGAGGAGGGAGGGAGAGGAGGGAAAGAGGGAGAGATATGGATGAAGGAGGAGGGTATGAGGGAAAGAGGAATAAGGTCGAGGAGGGAAAGAGGAGAAGAAGAAGGAGGAGGGGGGAAAGGAGAGAGGAAGAGGGAGGAGGAGGAGGAGGGGAAGGAGAGAGAAAGAGGGAAGAGGAGGAAAAGACTGAGAGAAGAATGTCGAGGAGGGAAAGAGGGAGTAAAGAAAGAAGGGGGAGAGAGGGAAAGAAGTAGAATAAAAAGTGGGAGAGAGAGGGAAAAAAGAGGATAAAAGAAGAGGGAGAGAGAAGGAAGGAGACGGAAAGAGGGAATGACAGAGATCTAAAGAACATACCCTCACCCACACTGTACCCAATCAAATGACCCCCCCCCCCACCCCCCCACCCCCCCGCCCCCCCCCCACCCCCCCCCCCCCCCCCCCCCGAGCCCCCCCCACCCCCCCCCCCCCCCCCATTAAACCCCCACACCCGGGACCCCCCCCCAAACCCCCCCCCCCCCCCCCCCCCCCAAGAGAGGACGTGAAGGAAAGAGAAAGAGAATGCGAAGAAAGACGAGAACAACATATCCGCTCCAAGAATCACCAACTGAATCCGGTGAATTCCTGCGAACGAATATTAATCTCTAAGTCGATATGTTTCCCTCTGGACGATCGTCAGGCAGTGGCAGCTAGTTCGGGGATTATTTAGCGATATTCATGCAATGCTGTGGCAAGTTGCATTCAGAAGGCATTGCAGGAACGCGTTCATCCCCGGGCTATGAGGCATATGTAGCTTTGTTGCGAGAACTGGATATTCGAAGACTTGAGATGTCAGCGGATTTTTTTTATTTATCTTTTTTTTTTTTTTTTTTTTATTATTATTATTTTTTTTTTTTTTATTATTATTATTATTTTTTTTTTAGATTTATATAACTACCATTCTTATTGCTGTGTATATATTTATTTATTTATATACATTTTATTTATTTGTTTATTTATTCATATATTTTATTTATTTATTTATTTATTCATATATTTTGTTTATTTATTTATTTATTCATCTATATATTGATTCCTGAGTGTATATTTATCATTCTAAGAAAGACATGTGTGTGTGTGTGTGTGTGTGTGTGTGTGTGTGTGTGTGTGTGTGTGTGTGTGTGTGTGTGTGTGTGTGTGTGTGTGTGTGTGTGTGTGGGTGTGTGTTGTGTGTGTGTGTGTGTGTGTGTTTATACTATATTATATATATATATATGTATATATATATATATATATATATATATATACATCGATCTAACATTATGTAATTAAATTCCACTTAAAGTGTCAAGAAAATCATTTTCTACATTTGATTCAGCTAACAAATCACCCTTCGACGATAACCTGTCAATATTTTGATTCATATCTGCTCTGTCGTAACTTTCCACATTCCAGTATGTACTGAAGAATTATAAATTGTATGAATAAGAAAGAGATAAGAGCGTTGTGTTTCAGTATTCTTTTTATATATATTCTAATTAACTTGAGTGTTGCAGTGGATTTTCATCAAATTTGAAAGATATGTTGATAAAGTGCTCATATTCTGAGATTTTTATTCTACTGCTGGTGGGAATGGCAGTGAGAATGGAAATTATCATCATCATAATCATTCATATCTATTATTTTCATATTCATCATTTTCATTATTATTATTATCATTGTCATTAATTTCATTATTACTGTCATTATTATCTTCATTGTTATTATCATTATCATTATTGCTATCATTATCGTCAATATTATCATAATTGTTTTTATTATCATGAACATTAGCATGAACATTCGGATTAACTATCATCATTATCATTGTGATTAGTATTGCAAGTAATATTATCATTATTATCCTTAGTAGTAGTATAATTTTCATCATCATTATCATTTTAGATTCATTCGCCCGGTTCACTTTAATTTCATTTTCGGTGTGCAGTGAGTTATTATGTTATCCAGTAGGCCGTTATCATCATTTCAAGTTCATCATGTTTCATCATTGTCTCGTTCATTATATCATTCGCTCATACATTAGCATGTCTTAGTTGTAGCCATCAGTCATTTGATTACTTTGAACGAGAAGTGTTTATCGATGTGTTGTTATCACTATTATAATTTTATCATTGCTTTGATCGAATTTGTGTTCAATATCGTTGTCATTATTATCATCATTACTAATATTATTGATACTATTACCATCATCATAATCATTATGTTATCATTATCATTACTATCACAAACTCTGGTATTATTATAATCATTATTATCATTACTATTGCTATTGTTATTTTCTACATTATTCACTTCGTGTTATTCATCAATTATTACTTATCAAATATAGATCATTGTATATAATCAATAATCATTATTAGCAATATTCTTATCATTATCTTTGTCGTCATTAGTACTTCTGTTATTATCACTATCATCACCATCACTAGAATTATAATTTCTATTGTAATGATTATCATTATCATCATAATTATTACCATCATCACCGTTATCATTATTATCATTATCATGACTATCATCATTATTATCATTATTTTTACTATTATAATTATTACTACTACTATTATTCTTGTCATAATCGCTAACATTTTTTTGTCATAATCATCATCCTCATCATTTGCATTATCAATCGCATTTATATTTGCATTATCATTATTACTTGCTTGCTTATTAATATAAGAATTAGCATTGCTACAATCCCTATTACCATTGTCTAATACAATTAATTCTTCCCGTATTATAATCATCATCATCAGCATGATATCACTTTTTATTATTAGATTCTCTCTATCTCTCTATTCGCTCTTCTCTACTCTTCTTCTTCTGTTTTCTCTCTCTCTACTCTCTCTCTCTCTCTCTCTCTCTACTTTCTTCTCTCTACTGTATCTCTCTTCTCTAGCTCTCTCTTTCTCTCTCTTCTCTTGCTAGCTCTTAGCTCTCTTTATCTCTCTTCTCTCTCTTCTTATCGTTCT
>NW_028235615.1:17500-19967 GCF_977035675.1 Penaeus japonicus | reverse complement strand
TGTCTTCTGCACATATTGATTCTGTGGTTGACCTCCTTAACCTCATCATTGTAGTACCAGGCGTCTTTAAAACACCTGGACCACGGACGAGTTTTGGGAATGGTCTCTGAGGCTGCCTCGTCTATGGCATTAACTAGTCTTGCCTCAAGTGTATCCACATTATCATTATGTGAGAATTCACTGGTTCTGAGGCACCTGGCCAGGGCCTCCTGGAAAGCTTTCCAGTTGGCCCTGTCCACCTTCCATCGAGGATTGTGCTGGGGCACAGGGGCCGGGCCAGCATCCAAGATGGTGGTGACTATCCCATAGTGATCGCTCGTGGCAGTGTTGTCCACAGACCAACGAATCCTCTCGACCAAGGCCGCAGTGACAAAGGTAAGGTCAAGGACCCCCCCGCCAACGTGCGTAGGCTCCTGGTTGTTGAGGAGAGCAATCTCGGGGCATGACTCAAGCACCGCGGCTATGTGATAGCCTGCCGCATCCCGGTTCCGCGTGGGAGCCAGGATGGGGTGGTGGGCATTGAAGTCTCCCCCTATGAGAATTGGCTCGTGTGCCGCAGCAGCACAGACTTCACTAATATCTAAGCTCCTACAGGTTGGCCTGCTGTACACATTGTACAGCTTGAGGGGACCCCCAGCCATATGGATCTCAACTGCTAGGAGTTCAACACCTTCTCCACACTGCACAGGATCGGCAATCAGGGAGCAGGGAATATTCGACTTCACAAGGGTAATCAAACCTCTGGTGCCTTCGCTAGAGGGCAACACAAAGGGATGATATCCTGAGAAGCGAACAGTGTCTCCTGTTAGAGTCTCCTGGAGCATGACAATGTCAATGTTCCGAGATCGCACGATCGCGTGGAGAAGGGCATTCCTCCGAGAAAAGCTGTTGATATTCCACTGCAGTATGCTTAGATTAGGAGCCATTGTGCTAATCTGAGTCCATTAAGTCTGCGTCGTCAATGACGTCGACATAATCGGTCTCAGTGTCTGACGCCCCAGTGTGGGTAACGTCAGACATTTCGGAGTCTGACAACTCCTTGGTGAGTTCCTCACTGATCGTGATTTCCTCACTGGACTCGTCACTGTCGTCAGGACAGGTCGAGCCATTAGAAGGGCTGGGTCTCCTGGGAGGTGGAGAGCCCCTGGTCGCCTTGACCTTCACTCTGGATGGTCGTGGCTTCCTCGCCCTTTGGGGTTTGGGTTCAGGCTCTGCCAGTGTGGTCTTGGCCGCGGGTTGGGTGGGGAGACAAGTCTCACCCTGGGGGTTTGTGGGGAGAGGAGTCTCGCCCTGAATTGGATTGGGTGTAGAGGCCTTGGGCCTTACATCCCTTTCCTTCAGGGCAGCGACAGTCTGGGTCATTGCCGTGACGGCGACCTCGACTGCCTTCTCCGTCTCTTCACTGGTCCGTCCCAATGCTGACGCAACTGCTGTGACAACTGCCGTCAGCAGGAGCGTCAAGTCATTCTCCGTAAACAGAGTTTGACTCTCCGCTCTTGGGTTGGCCTTTGGTGTGTTCCCAGACCCCTTCCGGGTCTGTTTCCGTCTTGGAACACCCACCAGGGCCGGAAACTCCTTTGTGTTGGAGGTATCCGGTGGTGGTTTTGTTTTGGGCGGTGCTTCCTTCCTCTTAGGAGGGGGGGGAGCCCTTACCCCTTTGTTCTGCCCCCAGACGTAAGTGCCTGGAGGGGCAGGAACAAAGTCCGGTCGTTTTGCAACGACCTCTTGTCGCCGTAGAGCCTCTTCCTTCCTGACGGAACATCCGAGGCTCCAGGCATGGTGCTTTTTGTGGCAGTTGGGACACTTGGCAGTAGTGTCCCGCTTGCCCTCCTTGTGTGCTTTGAGGCACACCTCCGTGCTGTGTGCCTGACTACAGACACCACACTTCGGCTTTGCAGAGCAAGTGGCCTGGTGGTGTCCGTACTTCTGACACGTGAAGCAACGGAGTGGATCAGGGACATACGTCCTGAGGTTGTAGGAGCCCCAATTACCAAGGTCCAAGGACGCAACTGGGGCTCCCTTCAAGGTGACCAGGACTTGCCTGGTTGGGTGCTTCCCTTTGGAAAGTCGGGAAGCTCCCACCACCTTGGGATGGGCGGTGATGACCTCAAGGTCATACATCTGAGGGAAGCCAAGAAGCACCATCTTGGACTTCCTCTCATCAGAAGTCAGGGCCGCCAAACTCACCTTCCGTCCGTCCTGGAGCTTGTCAGTCTCCTGGAGGAAGGTGAGAGTGGCCTGGTCCTTAGGGATGATTATCATGCCTTTGTCTTTGGCAATTCTAATCGTCAGACGGCACTGTCTCTGGGTTTCCAGAGCCCGTACCATCTGGTAAGCGTTGTCGAATCCTTCCGGTTTAGGGGGAACCCTAAACTGGGGGAACCGACTCGGGGCTACAGACTCGCCCTCCGAGTCTGTAGCCGGCCGAGGACGCTTAATGCCTGCCTTCCGAACCGACGCCGGAATT
>NW_028235615.1:0-2500 GCF_977035675.1 Penaeus japonicus | reverse complement strand
TGAAAGTGAGAAATGCCTAAAGAAAAATACAATAGAAAAGAAGAGAATAAGAAAGGGAGAAATACATAGAGGAAAATAGAAGAGAAGAGAAAGGAAGAAAAGAGGAGGAGGAGGAGGAGGAGGAGGCAGAAGAAGAAGAGGAGAAAAGAATAAAGAGTAATAAGAGGAAGGAAGGGAGAAATGCATTGCGGAAAATACATACATACAGACACAAGACAATATCGAACGGGTTGACAAACGACACAGGAGAATGGCGAATGAAATACATACCATACTTGCTGTAAATGCACTTTCTCTCAATAATAAAATAAATACAGTAAAATGGATGTGTACTCACCTATCGAACAGAGGCCCTGCCATTGCCGAGTTGAAATTGCTTGAAGATCGGAATTGCTTTATGTTACTAAGATGGATTATCAGTTCAGAGTTCACAACGCACAAACAGTAATTTTCTTTTTCTTTTTTTTTTTTAATTTCAATCGCACCGCACAATTGATACTTTTTTTTCGAATTTTCGCACCAGTACTGTGTTCACTCTTATAGATTCTGACTGTAATTTTTTTTTTTTTTCAATCGCACCGCACAATTTACACTTTTTTCTAATTTTTGCACCAGTACTGTGTTCACTCTTATAGATTCTGACTGTTCCTCTATAGCCCGGTATGACTGCAAGAGAAAAAGAAAACACACAAGATTTGGAAATAGATGGGGAAATGGGGAACAGCAACCTCACAAATTATTTAACACATGAATTAACATACAGGAAAAAAAAAAAAAAAAAAAATCCATAGCCACACCCTCTAAATACACAGCGAGAGCATTAGAGAACAATGACAACAAATAGGGAGCAACGGCAGACACAAAACCACCGACATGTATATTATATATATATGTATGTATATATTATATATATATATATATATACATACATATATATACATACATATATATATATATATATATATATATATATATATATATATATATATATATAATATATATATACATACATACATATATATATGAATAAACACGACACACCAATGAACTCTACAATACATATATTCATAAATTCAATCACCCACCAAACCACAGGCAAGCATCCACATCCGCTTCTGCATCCACATACGCGTGTACAAAGCGAGAATTACAGAGACAAACAAAGACCCTTGGACCAACAACAGATCCACATCCGCTTCTGCATCCACATACGCGTGTACAAAGCGAGAATTACAGAGACAAACAAAGACCCTTGGACCAACAACAGACATAAGAACACCTATGAAAATAACAATACATACATGCATGCATGCATACATCCATACTTCCACATTCTCAGCCACACAACAAAACAGAAAAAAATCGACAGACACAGAAGCACATCTAAATGTATTTATAGCGAAAAATGAAAAGTACAGAAATGGACAAGAAAAGGAAGACGAAACAGGAAACAACGGACAAGAATTATGATATCAAAAAGAAGGAAAAGAAGAGGGAGGGAGGGAGGGAGGGAGGGAGGGAGGGAGGGAGGGAGGGAGGGAGGGAGAGAGGGAGGGAGGGAGGGAGGGAGGGAGGGAGGGAGGGAGGGAGCGAGCGAGAGAGCGAGAGAGAGAGGGAGGGAGGGAGATAGAGGGAGATAGAGGGAGAGGGAGAGAGAGAAAAAAAGAGCGAAAGAGAGAGAGCGAGGGGAAAAGAAAGACAGACAGAGAAGGAAGACATGGCGGAGGAGAAAGAGAAGAAATAGAGAGAGGGAAAAAAACATGAAAATAAAAAGATAAAGTAAATGAAACAGAAAAAAGAGCAGAAGACGAGGGGAAGCAAGACATTTGGAGCGTAGAAATGATATAAAATAGCGTAGACACATAAACAAAATTCAAGATAAAGGGGCATGAACAGTTACATGTACGGTAAATCCATTGATCACACAGCGTAATATCAACCAGTTAATGAAAACAATGAAAATGAAAATAAGGGGGGCAGAACAATATGTGTACAAGAAAAATATAAGTACTCACCATTTTAGAGAGATGTAGAAAGAATTCGTATGATCCAAGCACTGAAGTTGACAGGAGGCGAATAGTAATTTCTTTCGGGAAAATCTGTTTCCACTGTGCATTTCCCTCACGAAAAGACGAAACAGAAAAAAATGGGCAAGAATGATAATATAAAAAAAGAGGGAAAGGGAAACGGAGAGAGAGATAGAGAGAGGGAGAGAGGAAAAAATGGCGGAGGAGAAAAAGAAATAGAGGGAGGGAAAAAAGAACCATAAAAATAACAAGATAAAGTAAATGAAATTAAAAAAAGAGAAGTGTACAGTGGAAGCGTAGAATTGATATAAAATAACGTAGACACGTTAACAAAATTGAAGATAAAGGGGCAGAGACAATTACTTGTACGATAAATTCATTGATCACACAGTGTAATATCAACCTGTTAATGAAAACAATCAAAATGAAAATGAAAATAAGGGGGGCAGAACAATAAGTGTACAAGAAATATA
>NW_028235614.1:17500-21366 GCF_977035675.1 Penaeus japonicus | reverse complement strand
TATGTTGTTATATATATTATTAATATATTAAAAAATTAAAAAAAAATATATATTTGAAATTTTTGAATTTATGATAAATGATAAAATACAAATACATCTATATGTAATATATTGTAAAATACATATATATAAATATATATAATAATATAAATACATAAAATCCCATAAAAAAAAATGTTTATATAATATAATAATATAGATCTATATCTACTATATAATATAAATATATATATACACCCCTTTACATAAAATGTATATATATGTATAATATAATATATAAAAATAATATATATATATATATATATATATATATATATACATACATATCTAAATGCGTAGTTGAAAAAGGCAAGCGTGAAAACCGGACACACAGCCCGGCCGGTGAAATGTGCGGCGCTACGCCTTCTTGCAGATCATTAGCAGAAGACGAATGGAAGGGCTGCTTTGGGGGGTAGCGGTCCCTGTTAAACAGCTGCTGCCGGGAGATAAGTGATTGGTCTCTCCTTTGGACCGTCGAAGAGTGGACGAAAAGGGAGAAGGAAAGATTTTTTTTTTTTTTTTTTTTTTTACTTTTTTTTTTTTCTTTATAGGTACATTTGTTAGATAGGTACAGGTATTGGTATTCAAGTTCATGGTATTACGGGGGGGGGGGGGGGGGAAAAAAAGAAGTAAAGGCTGGACATACATGCATACAAATGCGAGGCTATATACACAGAAATCACCCCCCCCCCCACACACACACACACACACACACACTTACAAACACACGCACACAACCCCCCCACACACACACACAAACACCCACACGAACACACACAACCCTCCCCCCCCCTTCCCACACACACACAACCCCCCTCCCCACCCCACCCCCACACCCCCCCTCCCACACAGACACATCCCCCCTCCCACCCACACCCCCCCCTCCCACCCCCACAACCCCCCTCCCCCCACCCCACCCCACCCCTCACCCCCACACACCCCCACGTCTCAAACTCACGAAGGAGAAAAAGCGTCGTATATCAGCATAAGTGACAGTGATGGGAGATCGGACGTCACTGTATATAAAGGAGGCGCCTCGCAGCATCCCGGCACCATAGAGAGACGGATGATGCCTTGAGCAGGTGAGAGAGACTCATCCGGGTTGAGCGACGGCGCGGCGCTGGAAAAGGTGGTTGGTTGCATAGCATCTTGAGGATGATTGTGGTGGTATGGTGGTGATGATTATGGTGGTGGTGGTGGTGGTGATGATGATTATGGTGGTGTTGAGGATTGTGGTGGTGGTGGTGGTGGTGATGATGATTATGGTGGTGTTGAGGATTGTGGTGGTGATGATGATTATGGTGGTGTTGAGGATTGTGGTGGTGGTGGTGGTGGTGATGATGATTATGGTGGTGTTGAGGATTGTGGTGGTGGTGGTGGTGGTGATGATGATTATGGTGGTGTTGAGGATTGTGGTGGTGGTGGTGGTGGTGATGATGATTGTGGTGGTGGTGGTGTTGATGATGATTATGGTGGTGGTGATGATTATGGTGGTGGTGGTGATGATGATTATGGTGGTGGTGTTGATGATTATGGTGGTGGTGGTGATGATGATTATGGTGGTGGTGATGATTATGGTGGTGGTGATGAGGATTGTGGTGGTGGTGGTGTTGATGATGATTGTGGTGGTGGTGATGAGGATGATTGTGGTGGTGGTGGTGTTGATGATGATTGTGGTGGTGGTGATGAGGATTGTGGTGGTGGTGGTGTTGATGATGATTATGGTGGTGGTGTTGATGATTATGGTGGTGTTGAGGATTGTGGTGGTGGTGGTGATGATTATGGTGGTGGTGTTGATGATTGTGGTTATGATTGTGGTGGTGGTGTTGATGATGATTATGGTGGTGGTGATGATGATGATGATTATGGTAGTGGTGATGATGATGATTGTAGTGGTGATGATGATTGTAGTGATGTTTTCGGTTGAGATGGTAATAGCACTAATAGATATGGTGAATAATTATGGCAATAGTGATGAATATTGATTAATGAATCAAATTACTCAGATCAATAATACAGATAGTTTATAAAATAGCACAAAGAGCATTCAACCGTGTACGGAAAACGCAAAGATTCATATAAGGAATCATTACGTACATGAATCCACATGTTAAGGGGCTTATCCAACAATATAATCCACACAAACAAACATGGCTCTGTTGGACTTCGCTCGCTGTCTTAGCAACACCTAACGGTATTTAAGAAGATCATAAAGATAGATAAATACATAATCATTAAGATTTATGGGAAAGAAGAAACTTGAAGTGCCATGTTTTAATAGAACAATGACGATGATTATCTTAATATGCGTACAAAATAAAAACTAACGAAAAAAAAAAAGATTAGAGATTAAAAGAATTAAAAAAAAAAACTTTCAAAAGTTAACTTGCGTAGTCTTTTATTTGCCGTCCCTCTTGGCTGTAAAACCTTTACATGTTTTTTGTTTGTTTGTACTCTCTGGGTGCAATCACTACGGTCCGCAGATTCCTAAGTACTAAAAAAGTTACATTGCACTTATAAAAGTTTATGGCAGAGTGAAAATGAATTTGGTCAATCCAGGGAACTGGCTCACTTTCTCGTTCTCTCTCATTTTCCTCTCTATTATCTCTCTCCTCTCTCTCTTCCTCTCTCTCATTCTTTCGCTCTCGTCTCTCTCTCTCTCCTCTCTCTCTCTCTCTCTCTCTTGTCTCCTCTTCTTTTCGTTTCTCATTCTCTCTCTCGCACTCTCTCTCTCTCTCGCTCTCTCTGTTTGGTCCTCCTCGTCTCTCTCTCTCTCTCTCGTTCCTCTCTCTGCTCCGATTTTTTTGTCTCTTCTCTCTCTCTCTCTCTCTCTCCCCCATCACCCCTATCTCATCTCCTTCTCCTCTCTCTCTCCATCTTCTCTTCTTTCGCCGCTTCTCGTTCTCTCTCTCTCTATTTTTGCTTTTCTCTCTCTCTCTCTCTCTCTCTCCCCCCTCCTCCTCTCAACGTTACTTCTCCTCTCTCTCTCCTAGATCTCTCTCTCTCTCTTCCTCTCTTCACACTATCTATCTTCTATCTCTATCTAGTTATATATCTTCTCCTCCTTTAGCTTCTTCTTCTCTTTCTTTCTGTGTCTCCTTCTCTTCTCTTTCCTGTATTTTGTCAATTAGCCTTCCTCCAACGATCTTTTCCTCCCTTCCTCCTCCCTTTCTTCCTATCCCCCCTCCCTCCTCCTTCCCTTTCTTCTTCCCCCTCTCCGTCCCTCCTCCCTTCGCTATTTCAACATTAATCTATCTCAACCCCTTTTCTAAGTCACTAAATCTCCTGTTCTCTCTCTCTCTCTCTCTCTCCTCCTAGATCGTCTCTTCTCATCTCTTTCTCCTATCTAATCCTATCTATCTATCATCTATCTATCTTTCTTCTTTCTTTCTCTCTCTTTCTCTCTTTCTCTCTCTCTCCCCTCTCACTCCCCTCTCCCTTTCTCTCCCCTCTCTCTCTCTCCTCTCTCACGTCTCTCTCGTCGGTCTCGTCTCTCTCTCTCTCTCTCTCTCTTTTCCGCTCTTTCTCGCCTTTTCTCTCTCTCCATTCTGCCCCGGGGGGCCCCCTCCCATTCTGCCCCCCCCTCTCTCTCTCTCTCTCTCTCTCTCTCTCTCTCTCTCTCTCGTCCTCATCTCTCTCTCCTCTTCTCTCTCTCTCCTCTCTCATCTCTCTCTCTCTCCTTTCCTCTCGTTTTCTCGCTTTCTCTCTCTCCATTCTGCCTCCCCCCCCCCCCTCCTCTCTCTCTCTCTTCCTCTCTCTCTCTCTCTCTCTCTCTCTCTCTCTCTCTCTCTCTCTCTCTCTCTCTCTCTCTCTCTCTCTCTCTCTTA
>NW_028235613.1:0-2500 GCF_977035675.1 Penaeus japonicus | reverse complement strand
CTTCAGGTCTGAGGAGGCAGAGAACAAGAGGGTATATAAAAGGGTAAAGGGGGGAATAACACTGTGGCAGAAGGTCAAGCGAGATCAGGAGAACGGGAAACGGATGGCGCGGCGCGGAACAGCGAACGGAACGGGGGCAGGGTATGTCAGGTGTGAAGGGTGTCAGGGGTAATGTAACAAGCGGAGAATGTGGGAGGATTAGAATACTGTCAGCAGGAGAAAAAACACTATTAGGTGAAATTCGGCAAGCCTGTTAATGAGACGAAGATTCACCAATATGCGGGCATGGAAATCAGCGGAATGGGAACAGAATGCGGGCGTGACCAATCTTATTCGATGTCCTGAGTCCCATTGGTGGCCAGAATATAGCGTTGTTGGTGTGTCCCTGGAAACGGCGTATGTGTTGGGACCACAGGTTTGTTGAGACAAGCGCCGGTCTCCCGAAGTATTGCTTCTCACTGGAGGAGCAGGAAAATGGCATAGGTAGATGCATATCTAGGCAGATGAAGGAGGCGGGTGTGGACCAGGTTGCAGGCGGAGTTGGTTAATGGCGGAAAGGTAAGCCTGACGTTGAGAGGGTGCAGGGAGCGACGAAGAGAGAGTTGGATTTCCTCGGTCTAAGGAAGGCTGAGGAAGTGCAGGTGAGAAGTCTCTATGGGGGGAGGATCCTGGTAGAAAGTTTTTACGGCGAGGCGTTGGAGAGCGCGGCGTCAGGGCGAAGCGAGGGTACCCCGCTCTTGCCGAAGGATCGACGAAAAGAAAGAAAACGATCTCTTATCCAGTGCTGTGGGTACATATGCGGAGAAGCTCGGGTTGAAAGAGAGGGTGCGACACTCTTTCATATGGAGAGGGTGTAGAGAGAGTGTATATACATCCGCTGTGCATGGGTTTTCTTATACACTGAAAAGAGAAGGAGTCACCTGAGCGGTGGATTAGGTGTCCAAAAGAAGGGGAGCTGATCGTCTACTCCCATTCAACCATCTGAAACGCATGTGATGGGAGAGAGAGCTTATCCAGGACAGTCCGGGGAAGAGAGCAGGATCATGGGGGCCCAGAGGGAAAGAGTCATCGACGTATCTCAGCAGATAGCAGGACCGAAGGGAGATGAGGGAAGACGCTGAGCCTCGAAGTATCCATGACAGGGATGGCCAAGACATGGAGAAATGGGAAGCATGGCGACACCGAAGGTCTGAGAGTAGAAACGTCCTTTCGAAAGAGAAGAGTTGTAATCACACACAGACGGATCAGCTGAAGAAAGAGGCAGTAGGCAGTGGAAGGCGGGGGGTCCTCAGGGAGAGTTCCTCTGCAGGTAGGCAGATACATCGGTAATGGGCGGGACGTTCGTGAATAGAAGATTCGGACGTCCAGACTCATAAAGGGTTGAGGGGTGACCCCTACGAACACGGGCGGATGAAGTCCTGTGAATGGCGAATGTGGGCGGGGCGAGAAGGTGCAGAAGAGGAGTGGAGGGACTGAGCCAGCCAGGAGGACAGAGGGTGCCCACCGCGCCTTGGGAGGAGAGGAGTGTGGGGGCGAGGGCACATCCGGTTTATTTCATCAACACGGAAGAGTGTTTTGCAAGTCATATATATATTATATATATATATATATATATATATATTTATATATATATATATATAATATATATATATTTATATCGGTATATATATCTATAGATAGATAGATAAAATAGATATAGATTAGATAGATAAGTATACCATTACATTCATTATATATATAATATATATATATATATATATATATATATATATTCTATAGATATATATATATATAATATATTATATTATATATTAATATATTATATGTATATATATATATGATAGTATAGATAGATATGATATAGGATAGTAGATAGTATACATAATATACAAATATATATATATATATATATATATAATATATATATTATATATATATAATTTATATATATATATGTACATATATATATACATATATATATAATATATATATAATATTATATATATATATATATATATATATTATATAATAAATTAGTATATATATATATATTATATATGTATTTTATGCATTTAGATACATATATTATGCACATATAACATATATAGATATATATATATATATATCTATATATTATATATTTATATATATAGATTGTATATTTATGTATATATATGTTTATATATATACATATATATGTTTATATTTATATATGTTACTCGCTCATGTTATTAGCTGCCTAATGTGTCCAATTAGGCAATATTTTGCATAATGTTTATATTGTGCAAAACCTAACTCTACCTAACCTAACCGAACCTAACCTACCTGTATGTAGATATATAATATGTAATATATATATATATATATATATATATATATATATATTTAATATATATATATATATATATAACATAAATTATATATATATTTATAGATATATTTATATAATATATATATATATATGTTGTATATATTTATTTATGTAATATATATTTTTATA
>NW_028235612.1:42500-47500 GCF_977035675.1 Penaeus japonicus | reverse complement strand
AGAAAACACCAAACCTTACGTTTGTTCCCCTATATCTTAGATCTTGTTTACCTGTGCAGAGATTACATGGCGGCGATTACATTGTGAGGCATGTTAGGTAAACTGTTTGTTCAGCCATTATGATAATTTCGTTCAGATGATTACTTCGCTGATGGTATGATTCATTCCGATTCGTTTTTTTCTTGTTTCTCTCTCTCTCTGTCTCTGTCTCTCTCTCTCTCTCTCTCTCTCTCTCTCTCTCTCTCTCTCTCTCTCTCTGTCTCTGTCTCTCTTTGTCTCTCTCTCTCTCTCTCTCTCTCTCTCTCTCTCTCTCTCTCTCTCTCTCTCTCTCTCTCTCTCTCTCTCTCTCTCTCTCTCTCTCTCTCTCTCTCTCTCTCTCTCTCTCTTTCTCTCTCTCTCTCTCTTTTGTTCTATCTGTCTCTGTCTCTCTCTTCTTCTCTCTGTCTGTTTGTCTGTATGTATGTCTTTCTCTATCTTTCTTTCTTTCTCTATCTCTCTTGTTCTCTCTCTGGTCTCTCTATCTCTCTTTCTCCCTATCTCCCTCTCCCTCCCTTCCCCACCCTCTCTCCCCCTTCTCATTCATTCATTCACTCACTCTCCTTCCCTTTCTATCTTTCTCTCCCAACCCCTCCCCCATCTCTCTTTCCCTGTGTGCATAACATGATAAAAATAATTTTAATCTCACGAGCGACCAACACCAGGCGGATAATAGAAAAAAGGCAGATAATAATGGCAAATGATTAAATGGAGTATATACAGGACATATACATCCACATTCAATCATGGTGCTGTCCTGTAATTAAATCAAAGTAAATTCAATTAAGTTAGCTTGAAATAATGCGGAAGGTCGTAATCATAGTGTGAGGACAGAGAGAGAGAGAGAGAGAGAGTGATGAGGTGGGAGAGGGGTGGAGAGGAAGGAGGAGACGGTGAGAGAGGGAGAGAGGAGAAGAGATGATGAGAGAGAGAGATGCGAGAGTGGGAGAGAGAGAGATGAGCAAAAAAATTTAAAAGGAGGGAGAGAGGGACGAGAGGAGGAGACGAAGAGAAGGATGAGAGAGAGAGGGGGAGGAGAGAGATGAGAGAGAGAGTGAGACGAGGATGGAGGGCAGGACGGAGAGCGAGGGGAAGAGAGAGAAATGGGGTGAGAGGACAGAGAGAGAGAGAGAGAGAGAGAGAGAGAGGGGGGGGGGGGTAAAGGAAGTAGGATAGGAAATGGAAGAGAGGAGATGGAAGGAAAAGGGCTGAGGAAAACAAGAGGAAGGTATGGAAGAGGAGAGAGGAGAATTGGGGGGTGGGGGGGGGCGGAGAGAGGAGAAGAGGCGAGGAGAGAAGAGTGGGAGGGAAAGAGGGGGGGAAGGGAAGAGAGGGGGGGGGAAGGAGGGAGGATGGGGGGGGGGGGAGAAGAGGATAAGAGGCGAAGGGAGGGGAAGTTGGGGGGGGAAGAGAGAGGAAGGGAAGAGAAACAAGAAAGGGGGGGAAGAGATAAGAAGGAAAGGGGGGGGGGAAGAGTTGGGAAAGGGGGGGAAGAGAACGCAGATAAAGAGAGGGGGGGGGGGGAAGAGGGGGAGGATCCAGCGGGAGAAGAGATAGAGATAGAGAGAAAGAAAGAGAGAAAGGGAGAGGAACTAAGAGGGAGGGACACAGAGGAGATGCTGAGAGAGAAAGAGAAAGAAAGGGAAAGAGAGGGGGGGGGGGTAGAAGGAAAGGAAGGAGAGTGAAAAAGAGAAAGAAAGGAAAAGATAAAAAATAATAATAAGAAGAAAGAAAGTGAGAAAAAAATAACAAGCGCACAAAAACATTCAAACATTTAAACACGCCTACAAACACACAAACGCCCCCTATCCCCCCCCACCCCACCCCCCCACACACACGTGTTACACGGCAAAGCACAGTAAAAAACGAGGCAATTGAAGGAAATTGAAGTTGAAGTCAATTAGTCCGCCATCCACCTGCTTCGCCGTCCAGGATGTCACGCCCAACAGCCTCAGCGTGGGCGGGGAGGGGGAGGGGGGCGAATGGGAAGGGCGGAAAGGTAGGGGAGGATAGAGGAGGGGGATGGAGGTGGGAGACGACAGCATAGGGGAGTGGAAGGGGGGGTGGGGGTGGGGAGAGAAGAGTCTTGGAATGGGGAAGGGGAGGTGAAGGATTCGGAGAAGAAGCTTACAAAAAAAATGGAGTGGAAGAGGGAAGGCGAGGGACAGAGTAGAATGCAAGGAGATGGAAAGGGATAGGAAGGTTGAAAGAAGAGAATAGAAGAAGGAGGGAAGTGAGAAGGAAGGAAGGAAGGAAGGAAGAACTTACAGGAAAGGGAAAGAAAAGAGTAAGAGGAAGAGGGAAGAAAGAAGAAAAAGAAATGGGAAGGGTGGAGGAGAATATTGGGTGGGGTGTCTGTATGTGTGGGGGGGGGGGGTAGACGACCACCCACGCCCGCCTCATTACCACGACAAAAATTAAGCCAATAAGATAGTATATTCTTATTCACGAGTACCTCATTAAACCACAAGGAGGATGAGGATGTAGAGGTGGAGGAGGAGGAAGGAGGAAAAGGAAGAGGAGGAGGAAGAGAGACGGGTGGAGGGCGTGGATGAGGAGGAGGTAAGGAAGAGGAGGGGGATGAGGATGGGGAGGAGGAACGAGACGTGAAAGAAAGGGGGGAGACGGGGTAGAAATGAGGAAATATAAGGTGGAATTGGAATAAGACTAACCAAAAAGAAATTGAGACGACAGACAGGCAGACAGACTGACTAACTGACAGACAGACGGAGATAAGGACAGACAGGCAGAGAGAGAGAGAGAGAGAGAGAGACAGAGAGAGAGAGAGAGAGAGAGAGAGAGAGAGAGAGAGAGAGAGAGAGAGAGAGAGAGAGAGAGAGAGAGAGAGAGAGAGAGAGAGAGAGAGAGAGAAAACAAACAAACAAACAAACAGACAAAAAACAGAGGGAGAAAAAGACACGAGACGGACAGGCAGAGAGAGGGAGATAGATAGATAAATAGATAGATAGATAGGTAGATAGATAGATAGATAGAGAGAGAGAGAGGGAGAGAGAGAGAGAGAGAGAGAGAGAGAGAGAGAAAACAAACAAACAAGTAGACAGCACACAGAGGCAGAAAATGACACGAGGAAGAGAAAGTGAACAAAGATGTGAGATGGAAAGCAACTAGCAACATACCTGCACACTCACCATAAGCCACAACCCTCACCATAACCAACACTCACACCCTTATTTTAATCATCAACACTCATTATTCTGAATACTATGAAGCTAGTATTAGAATGATTATGATATATGAACTAAAATAGAAAAGAATGTGTTCTAAGGTTTCCTACTTAGCATCAATATTACCGTTTTAAAGTCTAGTAATATAGATAATGATCATACTTCATGCTACTACTGTACTCAAGGGAAATTACATATACTTCTTATGATCATGATAATGGTGATTATGGCGAAGTGTATGATGCATTTAACGATGCGATTGTTAGTATAATCCTTATTCACATTATCTTTATGATTACTGTTATTATCATCATTAGCATACTTATTTCTTTATTCATCTATCCTTATGAATGCCGCTGTTCTCAGTAATGTTAATAGAATTATCATTAACATCGTTTGCTTTTCTCATAATTCTTCTGATTTTATTGTGACAATGATCATCATCTTTTCTTCATTATCTTCCTCATAGGCATCTTTATCCTCATCACTATAACCATTATAATCATTTTAATCAATACAGTCAATTCAATTAATTTCATTTCTTTCCAAAGTAATGTTCATAACTATAATTTTTCACGCAGATTCCTTGTCATCGTTACTATCATCACCAAGACGTTTTCAAAGTCTGGGAAGAACAGCGAAAACTTAATAAGAGGGGAATTATCATATGATCTTCATCAAACATTCTTTCTTATTGGAAAAGTCTGAGGAAATGCTTTCTCCCTCTTTCACTGCTGGATAATTTTCATTATGAACTTATCAAGCGTGGAGAGGAAGGGATGGCGCCCTTTCCCTCTAGTCTCTCTCTCTCTCTTTTTCTCTCTTTCTCTCCCTCTCTCTCTCTCTCTCTCTTTCTCTTTCCCTCTCTCTCTCTCTCTCTCTCTCTCTCTCACACACACACCCACACCCATACACACACATACACACACACACACACACACACACACCCACACCCATACACACACATACACACACACATACACACACACACACACACACACACACACACAACCACACACACACATATATATATACTTATATATATATATATATACGTATATATATAGATATATATTAAATATATATAATATATATATTATAATAGTATATATATATATATATATATAAGAGACCACTTAAGCAATAGTAAAATATGAAATTCCCAAGACACGTGGATGTCGCAATCCCCTCCATCTCTCGGGGGGGGGGGGGGGGGGCATGAGATCGTGACTTGTAGAAATTCTCTGATGAACTCAGCCTCAACTTACAGAAGTGAAGAGCGTTTTGCGCACCAAGGAGGCTGAGGTCATGAGAATGTGATGAATTGAGCCTTGCATACACACATACATACATGCATACCCACTTCAACATAGACAAACATACACACAAACACACACGCGTATATGTATACATATACATTCAAACACACACACACACACACACACACAACACATATATCACACACACACACACACATATATAATATATATATATATTCTATACAGATATATATAGATATATATTCTATATATACCTTATATATATATAGATCTATCTAAATCTATATATATATTCAATATATAAATATAAATTTTTCATAATTTTAATATATATCTCTATATCAAATAACTATCTTAAATACAATCTCAATCAAATTTCAATATTTACATCGATAATCAATTTATAAAACTCTCAACAATATCTAATATAACTATAATCTATCAAAATATATACTCTAACCAAAATAACTAAAAAAATACATCCAACCTAACAAAATCT
>NW_028235612.1:22500-27500 GCF_977035675.1 Penaeus japonicus | reverse complement strand
GCTCGCCGGGGTGCAGCGGGGGGGTGGGGGAGGCGGAGGAGGGGGAGGAGGGGGAGGAGGGAGGAGGAGGAGGGGTAGGAGAATGGGGAGGGGGAGGAGGAGGAGGAGGGAGAAGGGGGAGGAGGAGGGGGGGGAGGAGGGGGAGAGGAGGGGGGGAGGAGGGGGGAGGAGGAGGAGGAGGAGGAGGAGGAAGAGGAGGGGGGGGGGAGAGAGGAGGAGGAGGAGAGGGGAGGAGGAGGAGGGGAGGAGGAGAAATGGGAGGAGGGGGAGGGGGGGGTGGAGGAAGGAGAGGAGGAGAGGGAGGTGGGGAAAAAAAAAGGGGAGGAAAAGGGGGGGGGGAGGGAGGAGGAGGAGGAGGAGTAGGGGGAGGTGGAGGAGGAGGAGGAGGAGGAGGGGGGAGGGAGGGTGGAGGAGGAGGAGGGGGGGGAGGAAGGGGGAGGAGAGGGAGGAGGAGGAGGGGGGAGGAGGAGTGGGAGGAGACGGAGGGGTGGATGGTGGATTTTCAGGATGGGGGGAGGAGGGGGTGAAAAAGGAGGTGAGAGGGGGGATGATGGGGGAGGGAGGGGTAGGGGGAGGTGGAGGAGGAGGAGGAGGAGGAGATGGGGTGTGGTTAAGGAGGAGGGGAGGGGAGGAAGGGTTGCAAGGAGGGAGGAGCGAGTGTTTTTATATTTATTTTTGGTTTGTGTTGTTGGGTGGGGGGAGGATAGGTGGAGGATGAACGGGGGGTGAGTGTGAGGGGGAAGGGGAGGAGTAGGGGAGGTGGAGGGGAGGAGGAAGGGGATAGGGAGGGGAGGAGGCGGAGTGAGGACGGAGGAGGAGGGGGAGGAGGAGGAGGAGGAGGAGGAGGAGGAGAGGGGGGTAGGAGGGGGAGGAGGGGAGGGAGGAGGGGGGGGAGGGGGGGAGTGCTGGAGGGTGGAGAGGAGGGGAGGAAGGGGGAGGGGAGGGGGAAGGGTGGGGGTGGGATGAGGAGGAGGGAGGGGGGGGGAGGAGGAGATGGGGAGGGGGGGGAGGATGGGGTGGAGGGAGGGAGGGTGGGGAGGGTCGGAGTAGGGAGTGGAGAGGAGGAGAGGGGGAGGAGGAGGGGGATGGAGGAGGGGGGAGGACGGAGGAGAAGGAGGAGGAGGAGGAGGAGGGAAGGGGAGGAGGGAAGAGGAGGAGGGGGGAAGAGATTGAGGAGGAGGTAGGGGGAGAGGAGGTGGAGGCGGAGTGAGTGCTGGAGTTGAGGCTGGAGGGTATGAGGTGAAGGAGGAGGAGGAGGAGGAGGTTGGGGTCGAGGAGGAGGGGAGGAGACGGAGGTGGTAGATAAGGTGAATAGGGAGGAAAGTGGACTATGAGGAAGGGGAGGAGGAGGAGGGGGCGGAGAAGGAGGAGGAGGAGGAGGAGGGGAGGAGGAGGAGGAGGATTTTGAAGTAGGAGAGGAGGTGTGGATAGGGGAGGAGGAGGAAAGAGGGGTAGGAGGTGGGAGGAGGAGGAGGAGGAGGAGGTGGGATGGGAGGGAGGAGGGAGGGGGAGGGGTGGAGGAGGACGGAGGAGGAGGAGGGAGAGAGGAGAAGGTGGAGTGATCGTGATGGGGGGGTAGGAGTGGCAGGCGGGGGAAGGGGAAGGATGGGGAGGAGGAGGAGAGGGTTAGGAGGAGGAGAAGGAGTGGGGGAGGAGGAGGGGGGAGAGAGGGGGCGGAGGGGAGGTTCGAGGAGGAGGAGGAGGGGGAAGGAGGAGAGGAGGAGGAGGAGGAGGAGGAGGAGGGGAGGATATGGAGGGAGGAGGAGGGAGGAGGAGGAGGAGGAGGAGGAGGAGGGGTAGCAGGAGGAGGGCGAGGAAGGGGAGGAGGAGGAGGAGGAGGAGAAGGAGGAGGGGGAGGGGGAGGAGGAGGACGAGGAGCAGGAGGAGCAGGAAGAGGAGGAGGATCAATAGAAGGACAAGGAAGAGGAGGTTAAGGTGGAGGTGGAGGCAGAAGGGGAGGAGGAGCAGAAGTAGGAATAGGAGTAGGAGCAGGAAGAGGAGGAGGAGGAGGAGAAGACAGAGAAGGATCAAGAGGAGAATCAAGAGGAGGACATGGAAAAGGAGGCAAAAGTGGAGGTGGAGGTGGAAGTGGAGGAGGAGCTGGAGGAAGAGGAGAAAATGGGGCAAAGGGAGGGGGAGGGAGAGGGGGAAGGGCAGGAGAGGGAGATGGCAAGAAGGAGGACCATCATCAGTGGAGGAAAGGGAGGTAGAAGAAAAAGAAAAACAAGATGAGAGAAAAAAAAATGGAGGAAGGGATAAAGAACAAGAAAAAAAAGAGACTTGGACACAACTAGACAGAGAGACAGAGAGACAGACAGAGAGACAGACAGAGAGACAGACAGAGAGACAGACAGAGAGACAGACAGAGAGACAGACAGACAGAGAAGCCAGGCACACAGGCGAGCGAAATGAAACCCGAATTTCTCTCCCTCTCGTAGCCAGAGCCCAAGGCAGGGAGGGCTTCCTCATGGCTCCAGGAATCAGTAATATATATTCCGCAGTTTGATTTATTCGCTTCTCTTACGCGCGCACTGCAGCCACTTCGAAAGCCGGACTGGAAATTCCGGTTTTGGGACGACATTGGAGGGAGAGAGAGAGAGAGAGAGAGGGAGAGAGAGAGAGAGAGAGAGAGAAGAGTAGCTATAGCTATAGTTCAGAGAGGAGAGATGATGATAAAGGAGCTAGAAGATATAGCGAGGGTATATATATCGGGAGCGAGATATCGAGATCTATTGTGGTATTATTGCTGCTAGATATTAGAGAGAGGATATGGAGGGAGATTGATTTATGCTAGAGAGGAGATATTGCTCTCTCGAGAGGGAGTTATATAGAGCATGGATGAACTAGTAGAGGTCGTGATGGTGTTAGATCGCATAGAGAGTAGTAGGAGATAGAGATGGAGCTAGAGGAGAGAGAGATAGATATGACGAGGGAGTGAGGTAGAGAGATATGTAGGGAATTAGATGAGAGCGTTATTGTGGACGTTAGGGTTGGAGAGATATGAGCGAGAGTGAGAGTGATGCGGATAGAGCGAGCTAGTAGAGGATCGAGTATGATATCTGAGAGATAGATTAGAGGAGGTATTGATGGATGGATGTGTAGAGATAGCGGGAGAGGGAGAGAGATGGAGGGATGGTATGGGGGAGGGAGATAAGAGCTAGATACGAAAGAGAGGGAGAGAGCTATAGAGATATAACGATGGATGGAGGGAAGGGCGGTAGAGAGCGAGAGCAGAGAGAGAGAGAGTATGCGAGAGAGATGATAGAGAGTGAGAGAGCGAGAGAGAGGAGGGAGGGAGGTATGTAGAGAGAGTAGAGGGCGAGAGCGAGAGGGAGGTATGGAGGGAGGGAGGTGTATGGAGGGAGGGTGAGGAGAGATAAGGGGAGAGCGAGTGAGGTGATGGACGAGAGAGGAGAGAGGAGCGTAGCGAGAGGATAGAGAGGAATAGAGAGAGGATAGAGAGAGCAGGAGTCGGCTGATAGATAGAGAGAGCGAGATAGAAATGTGAGGGAGTGATGGAGGGAGGGAGAGGAGAGCGCGCGTGATGTTCTAGTATGAGATAGATGAGAAGAGGATAGAGAGATAGAGCTGAGAGAGTGAGTGATAGTAGAGAGAGGGGAGGCGCGTGCGAGAGGGATGTATATGATATGAGCGATCGAGAGCGCTATAGATAGAGAGAAGATGATATATATCGATGTCAGAGACTCGTTGATTAGTATATATATAGGTAGTTCGATAGGTGATTTATAGATAGCTAGTCGATATGATAGATGAGATCGAGAGAGAGTCGATATATAGAGGTGATGCTATTTAGGTAGATAGAAAGATAGAGTCGAGCGAGAGGAAGATAGAAGAGTAGAGATATTAGATAGAGTGAGTAGATATAGTTAGCGAGATAGGGATTGAAGTGAAGGTTAGAGAGTCGATATGAGAGTATAGTTAGATCTAGATACTATGAGCAAAGTTGGAGATGTGGAAGCTAGTAGAGAGCGATAGATCTTGTGTGTGGGCTATTGAGGGAAGGGACGTGCGTGATGGATGATATGAGAGAGGGATAGAAGCGAGATATAGGGCTGTAGTTATGGAGGATACTAGAGATGATATAGAGAGAGATGGAATTTAGGGAGTTGATTTAGTGATGTAGAGATAGAGATATGTAGGCGGTGCGATAGATAGCGAGATAGTATGAAGAGGAGATCGGTAGTGAGGAGAGAATAGATATAGATTCTAGAGCGATTAGATGAGAGAGAGGAGAGAGCCGGAAGAGCGAAGAGAGAGTTAGATGATCTAGGGAGTGAGGGAGGGAGGGGGAAACGAGGGGGAGCGAGAGATATCGCTAGATGATGAGAGAGAGATGAGATAGATAGCTAGATGAATAGCGACTAGAGAGATATATAGAATTGCTCGTCTAGAGAGCGTAGATCGAGGAGAGAGTGAGTGAGTGCAGCGAGATCATATACTCTAATAGTTGCTATATCGAGCTGGATAGCGATAGAGTCTTTGCGTTAGCGATGCTGATATGAGTATGCTATAACCTATAGCGAGATCGAGAAGAGATAGAGCTAGAGATGAGATAGAGATAGAGATTGATGTGGAGTACGAGAGATGAGAGAAGCGATAATGAGAAGAATGATCTAGAGAGATAGTAGATGAGAATTAGATATAGATATAGAGAGATATATTTCGTGATAGTTAGTGGATCTCTATATATAGATATTAAGAGTAGATCGTATATATATTGGATAGAGATAGAGAGGCGGGAGAGATAGAGATTTCTATGATATGTATTTTAGGTAGTATATATATGAGAGATAGCTGCGTATGCGATATTGATGCTATCTAGAGATGTAAGTGAGATATATACGAGAGCTGAGATAGTGATTTATGGAGGGCGCGAGAGATATGTCTTCGCTATAGCGGAGAGATGATAGAGAGATGATCTCGAGGGTGAGGGCTTGTTATTTATGGGAGAGATAGAGCGAGTTGAGCGCTAGCGTAGA
>NW_028235612.1:2500-5000 GCF_977035675.1 Penaeus japonicus | reverse complement strand
AGTCCTACCAACTTGTCAAGAAACCTTTTCTCTCTAACTACACGCTAACTACATGATGCCGGTGATTACGAGATGCATGGTGATACGCTGCCTTGGTGTCACCATCCCGATTGCAGATATTGTGCAACCCGTCGAAAAAATTGGTCTTGCACACACATAAGTATACGTGTACTACACACACGCGCACAGACACACACGCATGTAAGCACTCCTCCTCCCCTTTTTTTGTTTTTTTTTTCTTCTTCTTCTTCTTCTCCTCCTCCTCCTCCACATCTTTCTTCTTCTTCTTCTTCTTCTTCTCCTCCTCCTCCTCCTCCTCTTTTTTTTCTTCTTCTCCTCCTCCTCCTCCTCCTCCTTCTTCTCCTCCTCTTCTTCTTCTTCTTCTCCGTCCTCTTCCTCCTCTTCCCCTCCTCCTTCTCTTCCATCTGCTTCGCTTCTTCCTGTTCTCTCTACCTGCCCCTCCCCCCCCCATCACACACGCTGAAAAACTACCTGAAAGCATATTTGTTTGTATCAAGAGCAAGAAAACAAAATAAACAAATAGATGAAAAAACAAATATACAAACAAACAATAAATCAAAGACATAATTAATAAATTAATCAAGGACATAAACAAATAAAAAAAAACGGTAAAAAGCTCCAAAAAAACAAAACAAAGAAAAAACAAACGCCTAAATACACAAACAAACAACCACCCAAAACAAACGAACCTAAACAATAAAACAAACACAAACCCAACAGACTCAAACCAACCAACCAACCAACCAGTCAAACAAACAAACAAACGAAACAAACAAACAACACCATCCCAATGATCCCCAATGATTCTTTGTGGTTCAATAACCTAATTGGACATGAGTGTTGCCATCCGCCGGTCATTCCAATCACGGGCGGGACATACCCCAGGAGTGTCATATGTATCCCAGAGCCAGCGTCCAAATGACATCTTCAGCGCACCTGCTCCCTCGTACATCTTGGGGCCGAGAGAGGGGAGAGGCGAGGGGAGTGGTGAGGGGAGAGGGGACTGTAGAGGGGAGTGGTGATGGGAGAGGCGAGGGGAGAGGTTAGGGGAGTGGAGAGGGGAGAGGAGTGGGGAGAGGCGAGGGGAAAGTAGGGAAGGTAGAGGCGAGGGGTGAGGCGAGGGGAGTGGTGAGGGGAGAGGCGAGGGGAGTGTAGAGGGGAGAGGTGATGGGAGTGGTGAGGGGAGAGGCGAGGGGAAAGTAGGGAAGGTAGAGGAGAAGGGAGAGGCGAGGGGAGAGGAGAGGGGAGGTGAAGGGAGAGGCGAGGGGAGAGGAGAGGGAAGGGGTGAGGTGAGGGGAAAGTAGGGAAGGTAAAGGTGAGGGGCGTGGAGAGGGGAGAGGCGAGGGGAAAGTAGGGAAGGTAGAGAAGCAGGGAGAGGCGAGGGGAGAGGTGAGGGGAGAGGGGAGACGAAGGGAGAGGCGAGGGAAGGGGTGAGGTGAGGGGAGAGGTGAGGGGAGAGGAGAGGGGAGGGGAAGGTAGGGAAGGTAAAGGTGAGGGGCGTGGAGAGGGGAGAGGCGAGGGGAAAGTAGGGAAGGTAGAGAAGAAGGGAGAGGCGAGATGAAAGTAGGGAAGGGAGAGGTGAGGGGA
Organism: Penaeus japonicus; assembly: GCF_977035675.1. NCBI lineage: Eukaryota > Metazoa > Arthropoda > Malacostraca > Decapoda > Penaeidae > Penaeus > Penaeus japonicus. Next base: position 3,392 of record NW_028235612.1, on the reverse strand, counting down.
AAGTAGGAAAGGTAGAGGATAGGGGAGAAGGGGGATGGGAGAGGAGAATGGAGAGGATAGGGGAAAGGATGGAAGGTAGAGGAAAAAGGAAGGAGGAAGGGAGGGTAGCAGGGAAGGAAGGGAGGAAGAGGAGAGGGGAAAGGAGGGAATTGGAGAGAAGAAGGGAAGGTAGTGGGGAAGGAAGGATGGGATCGAGGAGAGGAGAAAGGAGGGAGGGGATAGGAAAAGGTATAGAAGAGAAGGGAGAGGAGAGGGGAAGGGAAGGGAGAGGAGGACGAATAGGAGGGAGAGGACAGGAGAAGGGAAGTGAAGGAGGGAATTGAAGAGAGGTGGTAAGAGCAGAGGAGGAGGGACGCTAGGGGATAAGAAGGGAGAGGGCGAGGGGAGAGAAAGAAAGTAAGGACGGTGAAGGGAATGGGAGAAAAAGCGAAGGAACTGATAGCAAGTAGATGTTTATATTTAAGACGAAAAGGAACATAAATAAGATGTAAAAGAAAAAGAATAATAAAAGCATGAGAGTCAATCAGAAAATCATAATAAAATGAATACAAAAAAGGTCGTGGACGAAAATAAGATAATAAAACTAAAGAAAATGGAGAATTAAAAAAAGAGGAGAAAAAAAAGATGAATAAAAAATAAGGAGAGGAGGAGTAAAAAAGAGAAAAACAACAATACGAAATTAATTACAAAACAAAACAACAAAAATGGAAAACGAAGCAATTTCTAAGAACATCAATGGAAAAATGAAAATGAAAAGAGGACATGGAAATATAGCCACGAAGAGGGCGATGGAGAGAGAAAGGGGAAGATGAGGAGGCGCTGTAGTAAAGGGGAGATAGAGGAGAGTAGTGAATGAGGTGGATGAGAGAGGGGAATGAGAGGGAAATAAATC
>NW_028235611.1:7500-15000 GCF_977035675.1 Penaeus japonicus | reverse complement strand
GTGTGTGAGTGGTGTGTGTGATGTGTGTGTGTTGTGTGTGTGTGTGTGTGTATGTGTGTGTGTGTGTGTGTGTGTGTGTGTCGCTCGTGTGATGTGTGTGTGTGTGTATATAAATTATATTTAATATTATATATATATTTAATATATATATATCATGAGTATATATCTTATATATATTCAACACACACACCATAACAACACAACACACACACACACACACACACACACACACACACACACACAACACACATATATATTCCCTTATTATCATATATATATATATATATATATATATATATATTATATATATCCAAACTAATTATCCACTATAATATATTATATATTTATATATATATATATATCTACGCATATTATATATATATATATATATATTTATATATACTATATATATATATAGAGACGAGGAGAGGAGAGCTAGAGGAGGAGAAGAGAAGTGAGAGGGAGACGGAGTGTACGAGCACGTAACAGTACGAAGAATGGGAGAGAGGGGTGGAGGGTGGAGAGATTCTGAGAGCGAGTTGGGAAAGAGGACAGACGGAGAGAGATGAGAGTAGAGAGAAGAGGATGAAGAAGGTGGGAATCGACGGACAGAAGTGAGAGAGACTCCATACCAGGCGACGAGCAGATGCATCCCGAAGACCGATGGTGGAGATGAGAGAGACGCGGTCGAGTAGATGACGAAAAGACTAGAGGGGGGAAGAGAATGAGGGAGAGTAGAAAGAAGAGAGAAAGAGAGAAAATCGCATCGGCAGGCAGGAATTTCCTCAACACTTTCCTTCTTTTACGTTGTCCTTGCAAAGGTCTTTACGTTTTGCAGAGAATCTTCCCCCGCTGAGTCTCGGTTGCATCACAGCCACAGCCTTGAGGCCCAGCCCTGCCTCGACCTCAATGCCTCTCCTTGGGAATTGGAGACGCGAGTTGGTTCCAAGGGAGAAGAAGGCGGAGGCGGCCGGGAAGAAAGAAGCAGAGGAAGCAGATGTAAACGATATGAGAAAGGAAATCGATAGGGGAGCCATCTACAGCATATATATCATATATAATATATATACTTTTATAATATATATATATAATTATATATAATATATACCTATATATATCACTTCATCTATATATATATATATATATAGTTTAGCTATATATATTATATATATATATAGTTTATAAAATATTGATATGGCTTCATATATATGTATACACACACACACACAATATGATATATATATATTAATATATATAATATATTAATATATAATATATATCAATAATATACTATATTCATCTATATTATATATTTATCATATATATTATATATATATATTTATATATATATATTATATATATACACACATATATATGTGTTGAGTATTTTGTGTGTGTATGTGTGTGTGTGTGTGTATATATTACATACATACAAATTCCGTATATACAATATATATATATATATATATATATATATATAATATATAACATATATATATATATATAAATATATATATATATATACTATTATATCATATATATATATAATACTATATATATATATTATACTATATATATTCTCGCACAAGGAGGCTTGGAAAAAAGAAGATGAACATAAAACTTTAATAAAGCGTACCGTCAGCTGAAAGATAAAGAAAAAGTAATAGCGAAAAGGGAAGAGAAAAAAGAAGAAAAAGCAAAAACCAAATTTGATCTAAGAAAAACAGCTGGGAAATGGAAAAAAAAAATACCATTGAAAGCAAGGTGAAGTAAGGAGGTCGGTAAAAATACTCTTGGTCAGCTTGTTCTTTGGACAGCCAGGCGGCGGTTGCATCCCAAGGAAAAATAAACATAATCAGACACCAACAACTCTATGGGGTTTAAAACTAAGCGTTTAGACCGAAGATAAAAAAAACAAGACAATGTGATGTTTGTGTGACCGAGAGAAATCAGACTTGGATGCACCGAAATTGTGCTGGCGCATTTCAGTGCAACATGTATTGTAGAAGCCAGTTATTAATTTTAAACTTTTGTAATGAGGAATGCAAAGGGAATCACCTGTGCATTATATATCAGAGACGATCATGAAATACAACTTAAGGCTATACGACTAACCTAGCCCCATTGGCACAAGTGTCTACGCAGAGGGTGTTGTTTAATCATTCTCATAATTATTTCTTGATTAGTGCTAAAAAGATCCAGTGCTTACACCGCAATATAATTCAGAATGTAATATTGTCATGACCCCCCCCCAATTTGTTTATATTCAACTTGTGCAACATTGCATGCCCCCTCGCCTGACGCAGATTGCCTGGCAAGTGGGTAATATCGGAATAGACGCAAAGAACCTATGTAGTTCGTTAGGATTGATAGGGAATTAATTAAGTTATAAAAACTACATATCATTTTTAGTAAGTATAATATTGACCAGTTTATTCTTTGTTATGAGACGATCATCAAATGCATCAATCAACGCTTGCTCACGCCTTTTACATTATGCAGTTTATAGGTCATGGTAATTGTAAAGTCTAAACTAAAACGTAATAAGTAGTGAAAGAAAGCTCTCTCACAGATTTAAATTGCATAGTTTTGAACATGATATAAAAAGCAAAAATGAATGCTCTAAATCTGCTGACAACAAACAACACAACTCACACCACATATTATATATACTGTATATATAAATTATATACTTCTATAATATATACTTATATATAATTATCATATATATTTTATATATATATATTACACACTCACACACACACCCCACTCTGACACTGCACACACACACAAACACACACACACACGACAAACACACACACACTACACACACACACAACACACATATATATTATATATAGATCTTATAATATATATATTTATATATATATATATATATGTATATCATACATAAGATACTAAGAATGATATATATATAATATAAATATATATAGATATATATCATATATATATATATATGCTATATATATATAATATATATATATATTTTGATATACCTGTATATTTATATATAATTTGTATATACATATACAAAATGTATGTATATATGAGTATAGGTATTGTTTATAGGTATATATATATATATATATATATATATATTATATATATAATATATATATATATATATATCTTACTATATATATATGTATGTATGTATATGCATATACGTAATGCTATATGCCAATTGTTATATATTTTATTCGTATATATATAGTACCGTATATATATATAATCAATATACTAATATATATAATGTATTTATTTATATATACCTCTATAACAAATCAAAGATATGATTTTTTTTGAGTAATAGTAGTGGCTTCATTAAGAGAGAGAGAGAAGCTCGAGAGAGAGAGACCGAGAAGAGAGGAGATGACGACGAGGAGAACGAGGAGCAATAGAGCCACTAAAAATTGCCATTGCTTATAAGGATTCATACTGTTTTGGTTTAGTAGTGGAGTAAATCTCAGATTTCAGCAAGATATATTTTACTGATCAATTTCACTCCTGTCAGTTTTCCACAGGGGGAAAGAGAAATTATTATGAGATCCCAAAGCTTATTCCTTCTTCTGATATACATTGTAATTCATACAATGTATATACTTGAACGTCTCAAGATAGAGAGATCGCCTTGATTAAATACAGTTTATTCACTCTGCAAAAAGCCAGGCGTTTAGCCCTTCTGTTAATGTTTATGCGCCTGAAAGGGCTGCACCAAATATACTTACCTTGCATTGATGTTATGGATTTTTGGCGCCCTGCCTCCAAAACTAGTCATCCTCTACATATTTTACAATATAATGATATACACAGCCAGAGTCAAATGTAAACCTACTGCGCTTCGATTTTAAAACAGTTCACATAGACTAAATGCTCGGTGTCTTGGTCCATGTATGATCGTCCAGCAATAACATCATAATGGCCATAAAATGCCATGTCCTTTCTTGTCTGGGGACCATACCTGGCCCTTAATCTCTAAGGCAGGTCATTGCACGTTCTTCATTAGATTAAGAGATAATGGTATTGCATAATGTCGTCCTGCTTAGGAGAGCTAACTGGAGAGATAGATAGATGGATAGGTGGTTAGATAGATAGATAGATAGATAGATAGATAGATAGATAGATAGGTGGTTAGATAGATAGATAGATGCAACATAAACAAAATTCCCATAATCTCAACTTTTTCAGTCATAGCCTGACGATACTACAATAAACATCGATGTGTGACTTCCACTTAACTAGATTAAAAGGATTCCCTTTTTCTTTCTCTTTCCTTTTTTTACCGTCGGCTTCAGTCCTCCTCCCCCCTCCCACACCCCCCTTCCCTACCTGCCTCTCGGGGACCCCATCGCCACCCCGACCGACCCACCCTTTCTATTTTACCCTCACTTGCGTTCCAGCCCTTTTTTCCCATGGGAGTTATTTTTCACTGGACTAGGAACATCTCCGAAATCGATTTCACTTTCACCGTGTGAGATTGAGGTCCGCGCGCTGGAGTCTTGTCACCTCATCACGTACCAGAGAGGGCCGAGAGCTCAAGGGGGATGGGAAGAGTATTGAACAGGACAAGGGGAATAGGAAGAACACACTTTCTCTCGATGTAATATTCATTTGAGTATCTTTATCTCTTTCTTATCTTTCTCTTCTAGTCTCTCATCACTCTCTCCCTCTCTCTCCTTCTGCACTCGACTGTCTCTACTCTGTCATCTCTTTGTCTCTGCTCTCTCTCTCTCCATCTCTCGCTCTCCCTCTCTCTCTCTCTCTCTCTCAACCACTCATCCTCAACTCTGCTCTAGCGTCTCTGTCAGATTCACCCATCACACACTCTCTCTCTCTCCTCTCCCCTCTCTCTCTTTCTGTACTCTCTAGTCTCTACTCTCACTGTTCTCTCACTACTCTCTACTACTCTCTCTTCCTCTCTCTCGCTTCTTATAAAACATACTCTCTATAACTCTGTCTCTCAATTCTCTCAAACTTCTCTCTCATCTCATCTCTCTCTCTCTCTGGTCTCTCTCTATACTTTTCCTCTTGTTTGTCTCTCTCTCTCTCTCGCGATCGCCTACTAGATTCTTCTAACTCTCTCGTCTCTCTCTCTTTTTCTCTCTCTTCTACCTCTCTCTATCGCCTCTACTCTCTCTCTCTCTCACTCTCTCTCCTACTAGTCTTATACAATCACTCTCTTCTCTCTCTCTCTCTCACTCTCCCTGTCTCCCCCTCTCTCTTTCTCTCTCTCTCTCATCCATCTCTCTCTCACTCTCTCTCTCTTCTCTCTCTCTCTCTTCACATCTGATCTCTTCTGACCTATCTCCTCTGCTGTCTCTCATCTCTCATCTCTCTTCTCTTAACAATCTCATACTCTCTAAACAAATACACAAAACACTAAAAAACAAATAAAAACACAACATCTCCATTCCCTTATATTAATCTCTCTAAACTCTCCTATACTCAACAAAACTCTCATCTCTGTCTATCTATCTATTGAGATTATCTATTTTACTATCTATCTAATTATCTCATAACTAAAAAATATCTAAATATATATATATATATTATATATATATATATATATATATATATTTATATATATATATATATATAACAAGATATATATATATATACTCGCACCACTCAATACACACAACACACACACACACCTCCAATCACACACACACACACACACCACACACTCACACACCACACACACACTACACACACACACACAAACACACATCATATATATATATATATATTCAATATATATATTAATATATATATATATATATTTATTTATTAGTTATGTATATAAATAATTTAAATATGAGTATATTATACATATATATATATATTATTTAATATAAAATATATATATATTCTATATATTTTATATAATATCGCATATATGTAAAATAAATTACAATATATATTACATATATATATTATATATATATTTCTATATTTATTTAGAATTATATATATATATATATACCATATAAACACACACACACACAGAAACACACACCCTAACACACCACACACACACAACCACACACATATATATATATCATATATATACTAGCAGATATATATATATATATATATATATATATATATATATATTTATATATATTATATATTCATATATGTAATATATATATATAATTTATATTATATATATAATATTATATATATATGTTATATATATATATAAATATATATATATATGTATATATACATCAAGTTATTTATAGACTATATTTTATATTATATATATATATTATACTATATTTATAATATATATGTGTGTGTGTGTGTGTGTACTGTGTCGTGTGTGTGCGCGTGTTGGTGTGTGTGTCGTGTAGTGCTGTGATGTGTCTAGTGTAGTGTTTGTTGTGAATGTGTCGTAGGTGTGTGTGTGTTGTTGTGTGGGTATCTTACTAAGGCTAATATATATAAATAAAATAAATATATATAAATATATTTATATCGCTAGTATATATATATATATATATATATATATAAATATATACATATATTTTTGTCATCACATGCATAAAAAAAAAGTAGCTTCGTGAGGCGTTTATCCCTTTATGACTCTGCCAGGAGTAAAGATAAATAATGTACTGAGCATCAATCCTATAAAAAGTCATTCCATGAGAGATCTGAATAAGTGGGACTTGACCTGATTTTATCATATGGTGTTTATGAAGGTCAAGTGGCTATCGACTTTAGTATTCTACATAATTGCTCTTCTCAGGGTTACTTGATTTCATCGGGCAATATCCTAAGTCTTAACTATTATATTGTAGTCCCGTGTTATTCCTCGTCATGTTTATCTTCTCTTTTTGCGAAGCTGTTCTTACTGTTTCTTTTTCCAGGTTTTCTAGCTTATTGTTATGGGAAGCAACGTGTGTGGTCCTCTTGGTTGAGCCACATGATTCAGGTGTATCAGGAAATTGCACTCAATTGATCGTTCCACAAAAGGCTACTGGCCCCCTCATGGCTTAATCTCGCTGAATACATTTGTAAACTTTTTGATGAGGACCGAACTCGTGAATGTGACCCGCGAGAAAGTCTCAACAGTTTGCCACCACTATCCTAGTTACTTTGGTATTTCTGAAGTTAGATTTGGCCAAATGAAACCGACGCAAGTAGACTCTGGGACTTTGCGTTCTAAACATGTGATGCGTACGAACTTTGGAGGTGGTTTATTTATAGCACGGGTCATCATGCTGCACACTGACCCATGTTCATCATACTCGCAATGATTGATATACATCTTTAATCAAGCTATACTATATATATATATATATACTATATATTTTATAGATATATAATAATTATATATCGTATATGTGTGTGTGTGTGTTTGTGTGTGTGCCGGATGTAGTGTGTGTGTGTGTGTGTGTGTGTGTAGATCGTATATATATATATACTATATATTCCTATATATAATCTATATGAATATATACTAAGATATAT
>NW_028235609.1:0-7341 GCF_977035675.1 Penaeus japonicus | reverse complement strand
AGTCCATGCGGAGATAACCTTGGATGTTGTCTTGCTGGATTAAAGCTGCCTTAAAGTCAGTTTGGGTGAGATGTTGGGGTCGGCGTTGTCAGTCAAGTTATGTTTTTTCTTCTTTTGTTTCCCACGATTAAATTCCATTTCAGAGATGTTTTGATCTCTCTTTACAGTATCTGTATATTTGTCTGTCTGTCTATTAGCTATCTATCTATAACATTTTTCTTTCTTTCTATATATACTCGATCTATGTATTTCTCTTTCTCTTTCTCTCTCTCTTTCTGTATCCTATCTATCTATCGATCTATTATCTATCTATCTACATATCTATCAATCTATCTCTCCCTCTCTCTCTTTCTTCTCTCTGCCCCTCCTCCTCTCCTCTTTATCTTTCAATGTCTTTATCTTCACAATCTATCTATATATCGCATTATCCATCTATCTCTAACATGCTCCTCAATAAACTTATCATTGTCTCGAGGAAGATTCATCAGATGTTTTCTGCAATTCCTTTGAGCAAATCTTTAATGGCATTATTTTTCCATAACATTCTCAGATCATACCTTTTGTGGTGGCATATTATCAGTGTCGACAATTTCTTTTTCTTGTTTCTTCTTCTTCTTTTCTTTCTTTTTTACTTTTTGATGTTTGGTCTCGTGCCGTTTGTTGATGGCGCTTTTATTCTTTTTTTTTTTTTTTTTTTATTTTTTTTAGATTGCTTGTCTTTGGTTGTTTTTATCTAGGTTGTTTTATTCGGATTTTATCATGTTTTTTTTAGTTTTGTCTTTATGTTAGTGATTCATTAGATTTTGTGTGCGTGTGAATTTTTATAAAATATATCGTTGATTTTACTGTTGAAATATGTGTTAAACGATAGTTAATTCTTCAAAAGTAACTTTACTGTGTATTATACATTATATATATATATATAATATTATATATATAGATATATATTATTATATTTTTTACTATATATATGCATATATATGGATAAACTTATACTTGTATATTACATATAATATTATTATATAATAATTATATATACATATATATATATGTGTGTGTGATGTGTTGTGTGTATGTGTGTGTGTGTGTGTGAGTGTGTGTGTGTTGTGTGTGTGTGTGTGTGTGAGGTTGTATAAATATATATTATTATATATATATTATAGTAGATATATATATATATATATTTATATATATATATATATATATATGTATACTTCTTCCTTTCTCTTGTCTCACACTTTATCCTCTCTCTCGCTCCTTTCTCTCTCTCTCCTCTCTCTCTCTCTCTCATATCTCTCTCTCTCTATCTCCTCTCTCTTCTCTCTCTCTCTCTCACCTTCTCTCTGCTCTCTCTCTCTCTCTCTCTCCTCTCTCTCTCTATCTCTCTCTCTCTCTCCTCTTCTTCTCTCTCTTCTCTCTCTCTCTCTTCTTTCTCTCTTTCACTCTCTTCTCTCTCTCTTGCTCTCTCTCTCTCTCTCTCTCCTCACTCTTATCTCTCACTCATCTTCTTTCCTTTTTCTCTCTCTCTCTATCTTGCTCTCTCTTCTCTTCTCTCTTATCTGTCTCTCTCTCTCTCTTCTCTCTCTCACTCTCTCGCTCTCTCTCGCTACTCTCTCTCTCTCTCTCTCTATTTCTCGCTCTCTCTCTCTCTCTCTCTCTCTCTGTCTCCTTTCTTCTTCTCACTCTTTCTCTTTCCTCTCTCTTCTCCCTCTCTTTCCTCTATCTCTCTCTTTCCTCTCTCTTCTCGCTCTATCTCTCTCCTATCTCTCTCTCTCTCTCTCCTAACTCTCTCTCTCTCTCCTCTCTTTTCTCTCTCTCTTTCTCTCTCACTTCTCTCTCTTCACTTCTCTCTCTCTCTCTCTTTCTCTATTCTTCCCTTCCTATCTCTCTCTCCTCTCGCTCTTCTCTTTCCCTCTATCTCTCTCTCTCCCTCTCCTATCTCTTCTCTCCTTCTCTCTGTCGTTCTCCTCTCTCTCTCCTTCCGTATCTCTCTCTCTCTCGCTCTCCTCTTCCCTCTTCTCTCTCACTCTCCCTCTCCCTATCTCTCTCTCTCTCTCCTTCATTCTCTCTCCCTTTCCCTATTTCTCTCTCCGTCTTCTCTTTTCTCTCTTCTCTCTCTCTCTCCTCTCCTATCTCTCTCTCATTCTCTCCCTATCTCTCTCCTCTCGCTCTCTTCCTCTCATCTCTTCTTCCTCTCTCTCTCTCTCCTATCTCTCTCTCTCTCTCTTTCTCTCTCTTTCTTCACTCTCTTTCTTTTCTCTATCTCTTCTTCTCTCTCTCTCTCTCCTCTCTCTCTCTCTCTCTCTCTCTCTCTCTCTCTCGCTCTCTCTCACATCTCCTCCTACGCCCACTGCCCTATCTCTCCACTTCTCCTCTCCTCTCCCTATCTCTCTCTCTCTCGCTCTCTCTCTTTCTCTCTCTTCTCTCTCTATGTCTCTCTCTCTCTCTCTACTCCTCTCCTTCTCTTCTTCTCCTACTCTCTCTCTCTACTCTCGCTCTTCTCTCTCTCCTTCTCTCTCTCTCTCTCTTCTTTTCGCTCTCTAACACTTTCACTTCTTCGCTCTCTCTCTCTCACTTCTCTCTCTCTTCTCTCTTTCTCTCTCTCTCTCACTCCTCTGGACGCACCCTCTACTAACAGTTCTCAACCTGACCTCCTGTATAGAGATCTCTCAGACCGACACCTTTAATTCCTGTTACACATACTAGTTACATGTCTGTCTCCCATTCTATCTTATATATATTATATAAATGCACCTATTTAAAGACACAATGTACATTCAAATATATTGTGTGTGTGTGTGTGTGTGTGTGTGTGTGTGTCGTCTGCGTGTGTGTGCGCTCTGATGAATGTATGTGTATATATATATAATATATTATATATATATATATACTATATATATATATATATATATATATATATTATATATATTGTGTGTGTGTGTGTGTGTGTGTGTGTGTGTGTGTGTGGTGTGTGTGTGTGGGTGTGTGTGTGTGTGTGGTGTGTGTATATATATATATAATATTTAATAATATATATATAATATATATATATATATATATATATTTATATATTTATTTATATAATATATATTATACATATTTTTTTTTTTTTTTTAATATATATATATATTATATATATATATATATTATTATATTTATATTATTATTTTAATATATAATATTATTTAAAAAAAATATATTTATAAATTTTTAATATATATAATAATTTTATATATTATAATATATATATATTTTAAAAATTATTTTAAATTTTATATATTTTTTATTATTTTTTAAAAAATAATATAATATTTATATTATAAAAAATTTATAAAAATTATTTTTCCTCTCTGCCTGTCCCCCCTTTTTCTTTTTCCCCCCGCTTTCTCTTGCCTTCTTCCCCCAATACTTTTCTAACCCCGCCCCCCCGCCCCCAACTGCCCCACTTTCAGCCAATATGGGGGGTTTGGTTCAAAACAAAAACATCAAACACAAAAACCACACACCTCACACAATCACACATGTATATATATACATATAAAATTAAAATTTTTTTATAATATTTATAAAAACATTATAAAAAAAAACAAAACTACTACATAAATATACTATCCACACAAATTTACGTATTAAAATAAAATTTTTTATAAAATTTAATATTTTAATTTTATATATTATATATTTTTTTTATATATTACACACCATTCACCCCCCCCGGCCGCCCTCGCGCACAAAAAACCACAAATACAACACACAACCACAGACAACACTTTCACCACAACACACATTTCACAAAACACGCACCACACCCCCACACGGACACCACAAATAACAAAAAACAAAAAATAAACACACAAAACATACCAAAACAATCCTCCCACAAAAAAAAACAACGACAAACACAAACACCCCACATAACACAACATCACACACAAACACACACACCCCAAAATTTACACCCCAAACTTAACACAAACACACACTCAACACACACAAAAAATTCACCCCACTACACACAAACAACCACACCCACAAATACACACGAAAGTAACACAAACACCCACTCACCCACACCACAAAACACAACACAATCCACACAATCCAAAACACGCAACACTTTTCCCCCCATAAATAGACAAAAAACACCAAACACACAAAAAAACACCTAAAAACACAACACACACACACCACAAATATACACACCACAAACCCACACATCACAAAAAACTTATATTTATTAAACAAACACACACATATATATATATCTATATTTTGTCCTATCTAAATATTTTTATATAAAGGTTGTTATTTTGTGTGTGTGTGTGTTGTGTGTGTGTGTGTGTTGTGGTGTGTGAGTATTGAGTTAAAATACTAACAAACACTCGCATCCAAAACATACCCCCCACAACAACCCCCACCCTACACACACTCGTGGAAAAATTATATACCATGATTAAATGATATAATTTATATACATATATATATACACATATACATATTAACAAACACACAAACATACATCACACAAAAATATTTACACACACACACACACACCACACACACACAAACCACACCCCAATTAATTAATATATTAATTATTATTTAATATTTATTAAATATATATATATTTATATACCTTACATTTATGTATTTATATATATAATAAAATATAATATGTATTATATATTATAAAATTTTAAAATATTATATATATATATATACATATTATGGATATATTTATGTTTACACATACACGGACCTATGCACCGACCATTACCTCTTTATAAAGGGGGAAATTTTAACATGATGTTTTCCTGTGGGACTCGTATAAGGAAAAAGAAATAAAACCACTAAGAATTTAACTATTGATTTTAATTTCTCATCCCTACAATGTCCTGGCTAGCGACTGCAAGATGTTCGATATCGACGACACGCCCAGGTGATTATTGACAAAACTGTAGGGAACTGAGTCCAGTTTGAGGTGGATACCGGCGTGTTTTTCCCATCGTGAGTCTCCAGAGGGTGAAGGTGCTGGGTTTTGAGCACAAGATTTACGAAGGGGAAAAGTAAAGTTAGTGGGGTTGGGAATTTAAACACTTGGTGTGCGGGATTTCGACGTATAATTTGAAGTTAGAGACATACTTTATGAACTTCTCGGTATGGTCACATGAGAAGTTTTTCCTGCATCTAGATTTCGCTCAAGACCCATTAACCTTTCGGAAATTGGGAGAAAGCGCGTGGACCAACCCTGAAAAAAGGTTGAAATTATGGGGAAACCCGCCAAGGTTTTCTTAGACCACGGGTTGCGCTTCCTTCCTTACAGGCACGTTCCAAGAAGCAAAACTTTTTTGGCCCCTTCTCTGGTCGATAAAAGTGCGGACAATTTGTATTTTATTAGGGGCACAGACAAAATTGCAAATAAAAGTATGAGTCGCCAGAGGCCGTGAGCATTAGAATCCTGGGGAAAGAGAACAAACTGGATTATTTAAAGTTTTTGCCGGGGAGTTTCACGACCCTTTAAATTCTTGGCTATTTGGCTTTGAAGGTTCAGGATCATGTTGCCTTACAAACGGAGGGTTGTTATAACTGCCGCGCAAAGTCTCGGATTTCCCAAGGTACAAACATAGGAGCCATGGATCTTGCACGCGGAGAAAGAGAACAGAGGCGACATGCCAGTCTCAGCCCTCGGAATCCCCGGAGCTGAAGCAAGCTTTTTTCGGTTTATACGAAGAGTCAGTAGTGATAAGCCAGCCAAAACCGGCCCTGCCCCTGGGGGCCCACTACACATCCCGTGTGTGTGCATCAGTGTTCTTAAAATGGGAAAAACAAATGTGGCTTTAAAATGGGTTTAAACCCTTTACTTAACATTACTTTCTATTTAGCTCATATTCATTCATTTTTTAATCAGAAGGCCGCGCAAATCGTCAATATTATAGAGAGAAAAACAAAGAAAAAAAAAGATAAGAAAAATATAAGAAAAAAAAATCATAAAGAAAAAAAGAAAAAACTAGAAAAAAAAAAATATATATACAAATATTTCTGTGTATGCGTATATATATGATATACATATAAATACATTATATTTTATTTGTATTAACATATAATATTAATATATATTTTATATATTATATATATTTATATATTATATAATATATATATTATCATATATAGTGGATGGGTCGGTACGACGCGTGGCCCGGGTTTATAAGTTCCCCGCCTTAGAAGGGTAGACAGGGAGTCTATTACGAAGAAAAAAATAGGGGGGTCCAAGTTTCTTTTTACCTCGGCGTCTCCAGCTAACTTGGAGGAAAGGATTCGCGCTTGTAAACCCTTGGGACTGTGGGCGCCGGACATGGGGTGTGGCAGGGGAAACCCCGAGAAAAAATGGGTTTTTTCCATGAAAGCCCTTCTGACCATCCCCCTTTGCTGCCAATGGTTTTTCCGTGACCTTGGTACGGGGCCCTAACGGTACTACCACCTGGGCAGGGTTTTTGGGTGAGAGAAAATAAGGTTTTTGGGGTGATGAAACTCCCCCAAAAAACCTTACCCGGTTGCATTTAAGGTCTTCGGATTTTATTATATATAAAAATATTTATTTATATTATATTATATTATATTATTATATATATATATATTATCATACTACATAACTACATTTATATATATATTTAATATAAATTTAATAAATTTTTATATTTATACCATTTACAAAAAAAAGCCCGACACACACACACGGACACACCACAAAAATATATCTTATATTTTTATATATATATATTTATTATATATTTTATAATATATATATATTATATTTTAAAAATTTTTTAATATATATATATAAATATAATTTTTATATAATATGTATGTTTATGATAGATAGTTATGATATGTAGAGATTTTTTATTATAAATTAATATATACATATATATTGTATATATACATATATTATATCTTTTATTTTATATATAAAATATTTAAAAATAATATATTATTATTACGTATTTCATATATATGTATATTATATAAATAAAAATTTTATATATTTTATATATTTTTATATTATATTTTTATTATAAATTTATTTTTAACATATATGAATAATATGTAGTGTGCTCGTGTGTGTTTTTGGGAATGTGATTGTTTTGTGGTTTTTATATTTTTATATTTATTATATATATATATATAATATATAATTTTTTATATATATTTGGGGTGGTGTGTGTTGTGTGTTGTGAGTGTGTGTGTGGTGTGTGTGTGTGTGTGTGTGTGTGTGTGTTTCGCCGTTCATCCACTGCAGGAAGTAGGCCTTCAAGAGGGTTATGGCGGGGACCCCCCTATGGC
>NW_028235608.1:42500-45160 GCF_977035675.1 Penaeus japonicus | reverse complement strand
TTTTCCCCTTCCCTTTCTATATCTTTTCGCATTCTTATCCCGCAACGCGCTTTTACCACAATACACAAGGTTGGCCCCCCCATGGGGGGATTGTATAAAATGTCACATCTACAAGACTTAAAAAAAAGTGTAAGAAAATGAAAAAAACGAAAAAGAAAGATGTTGTATGTAAGAAAAACGAGAAATAGAAAGAAACGCTATTTCGGGCAAAAAATAATCATTTAAGACAGTATTCCAATCCCGTATTTATTTATCACTCCGGCCCGCCCCCCCCAAACAAAAAAAAAAAAAAAAAAAAAAAGTTCTAGGCTATATAAACTAATCTTTATTAGATAGAACATGGTAGTCGGGATGTGATGGACCTTCCTTACCTTCATTCTCTTTCTCTCTTTCTATATGTTTCCTCTATTTCTTTCTTTCTTTTTATCTTTCTCTCTCCCTCCTTTTCTCTTTTTTTCTTTATCTCCCTCTATTTCTTTCTCTCTTTCTATACGTTTCCTCTATTTCTTTATTTTTATCATTCTCTCTCCCTCTTCTTCTCTTTATTTTTTCTCTATCTCTCTCTATTTATTTCTCTCTTTCTATACGTTTCCCCTATGTCTCTCTTTCTCTCTTTTTTTTCTCTATCTCTCACTCTTTCTTTCGCTCTTTCTATACGTTTCCTCTATTTCTTTTTTTTCTCTCTCTTTCTTTCTTTCTTATTTCTTTTTTTCTTTCCCTGCCTTCTCTTTTTATCTTTCTTTTTTCTAATTTCTCTGTCTCTCTTTCTTTCTCTTTTCTCAAAGTTTCATTTATCTATTTATCTTTTATTTCTATCTCTGTCTCTGTCTCTGTCTCTCTCTCTTTCTCTCTCTCTCTCTCTCTCTCACTCTCTCACTGCCTCTCTCTCTCTCTCTCTCTCTCTCTCTCTCTCACTGCCACTCTCTCTCTCTCACTCTCTCACTGCCCCCCCCCCCTCTCTCTCTCTCTCTCTCTCTCTCTTTCTCTCCGACTCTCTGGTCACACTTTTACTTGCTTTTATGATGTTCTCTTACTCCTTTATCACTTGTTTCAATCTCTCTCTTTGATTTCTTTCTAATTACATTTTTTTTACTCTGATTCTCTCACTTCCTTTTGCTTTTTCTATAACCGTCGTTGCCCTCCCCCCCCTCCTCCCCCCCTTTATTCCTACGTACAAACCAGAGAGAGAAAAGGAGGAAAGAGAGAAAAGGAGGAAAGAGAGGAGAGGTCATATGGACGAAAGAGATAAAGAGAGGGGGGAAGATCACGTGAAGAAAGGGAGAGAAAGAGAAAGGAAAAGAACATGCGGAATATAGGAAGAACATGAGAGAGAAAGAGAGAAAGAGAGAGAGAGAGAGAGAGAGAGAGAGAGAGAGAGAGAGGAAAAGATCAAGCTCTGTAGCCTAGCGCCGCCACCCAGAGGAAAAGAGTCATGCACATACTTGCTTCATCATGGCATGTACCGTCATGATCATCAAACAACGTCTCCAGCAAAGAAACTTTAAAGAAAGAGAATAAGATGGAGAAGACTCGAAAAGAAAAGGACAAACGAGGAATAAAAGGGAAAAGGGGAGAACGGAGTCTCCACACAAACGCATTCACAAAAGCGTTAAGCCGGACCCAGCGTGCTGTTTTAATCAATCAGAGTTTTATTTGTTTTCAGCAGTGTCTTGTTCAGGATCCGGAGATCAACTCCAGCTGTCATGAAAAGCTCCCCTCCTCCGCAGGGATTCAGGACGCCAACGCACCTGGTTCCTAAGGGTACATTCCCACATGAGGCCAAGCGCTCACTCGACCTTCCCGCCTGGCTCGTCCCAGCCTGTCTTGCCCCCGCTCGCCCAGCGCCCCACGCCCCGTCCGACCTTTCGATAGGACTTGGGGGGACACATACTTTTCTTAACTTTTAGCCCGGGCCTTCCTCCGCCTCGCTGCCTCCAGAGTAAGTCATTTCCGACCATACGCATTCGAAGGAGCGCCTACGAAGGATTCTCTCCCTCTCCACGCCCGCGATCAGGCTCCCAGGGATGCTCCGGAACGGCCGAGATGACGAGCGGGATGGAGAGCGAATGGCGAGAGGTTGGGAAGGTGAACGAACGTCTCTGAAGATCACATAACCTGTCCGACTTGTAACTCATCATAGTGTGTCTACCTTGTTACCGGCGGCGGCTCCGAGTCCTCGGCCGTGACCTTGGCTTCGGCTTCGTCGCTTTACCTTCTTCGGTACTCATGCACTCCTTTAAACACCAAATACCACACTCTTTCGACACAGACGCTCCAACGCACTTTACCCGAACCCCACGAACCCAATCCGACCGACGAAACGCGGATCCGATGAACCCGAAGCCACCGCGACCGGCTCCGGACTCGGAATTCTTCTTCACCTATCACGAGGGCCGATCCTAAGCCAAATATTAACTAGGCTATTCATATAGTAAATCAGTTTGAGTCGAGGCCCTTATGTGCATATGGTTTCTCCGCTTATATTTATCGGAAGCAGCGGTTTTCGAACGCGCGCCGATCGTAGAAGGAGAAGGAGAAGAAGTAAAAGAGAAGAAAGCAAAAACCTCTTGAATAATGTGCAAAAATAATGGCTCTAAAGAGGCGGGACGGGGGGAGGGGGAGGGGCTAGGGGGAGGGGGGAATGATAATAAAAATGCGCG
>NW_028235608.1:35000-37500 GCF_977035675.1 Penaeus japonicus | reverse complement strand
CGCATCTCAAGCGACCTTTTAAGATGTGACGGAAGATAGGGGGGCGTAAGTGATGGCAGGAGGAAGGGGTGGGGATGAGGGGGGGTAGAGGGGTAGTGGGGGAGGGAGGGAGGGAGGGAGGGAGGGAGGAGGAGGAGGAGATGAGGGAAATGATTGAGGAATAGGAATAGGTTGAGGATGGGGGAAGGGGTTGAGGAGGAATAGGAGGAGGAGGAGAAGGAGGTAGAGGAAGAGGAAGCAGGAGGTGGTGGAGAGGGAGTTTGAGAGATGTGGAAGTGTTGAGGAGGAGTAAGGGGGACGTGGAGGAGAAGAAAGAAGGAATAGGAAGAAGAAGAAGAAGAAGAGGAGGAGGAGGAGGAGGAGGGACAGGAACAGGAGGAGCAGCAACAGCAGGAAGAGGAGGAAGAGAAGATGGAAAATAAGGAGGAAGGGGAGAAGGAATGGATGAGGAATGCTGGAAAAAACCGAGGATGGGAGGAAAAAAAGGGGGGGGGGGTGCAGAAGAAGATGATGGTGGAGGTGAAGCGGGAGAAGGCGAGAAGGGAGTGGATGGAAGGAGGAAGAGGATGAAGAATAGGAGGGGAAGAAGAATGAGGAAATGGAAGAAAAAAAAGAAAGAGGGAAGAATTAAGAAAAAAGTAATAGAGAAAGGTAGACGGAGGAGGAGGAGAACGAGAAAAAAAAGAGAAGGGATAGTAGGATGAGGAGGAGAAGAAGAAGAAAAAAAAGAAGAAGAAGAAGGAGAAGGAAGAAGAAGAATCCACGGAGTAAGAGGAGTACAAGGAGAAGTGAAAGGAAAAAAAGAGAAGAAGAAGGAGAAGGAAGAAGAAGAATACAAGGAGGAAGAGGAGTACAAAGAGAAGAAGAGAAGAAGAGGAAGAAGAAGGAGAAGGAAGAAGAAGAATACAAGGAGGAAGAGGAGTACAAAGAGAAGAAGAGAAGAAGAGGAAGAAGAAGGAGAAGGAAGAAGAAGAATACAAGGAGGAAGAGGAGGACAAGGAGAAGTAAAAGGAGAAAAAGAGAAGAGTAAGGAGAAGGAGAAAAGGGGAAGAAGAGGGAGAAGGAGAAAAGGGGAAGATGAGAAGAAGAAAGAGAAGGAGAAAAGGGGAAGAAGAGAAGAGGAAGGAGAAAGAGAAAAGGGGAACGCGCAGAGGAGGAGAAGGAGAAAAGGGGAAGAAGAGAAGAAGAAGGAGAAGGAGAAAAGGGGAAGAAGAGAAGAAGAAGGAGAAGGAGAAAAGGGGAAGAAGAGAAGAAGAAGGAGAAGGAGAAAAGGGGAAGAAGAGAAGAAGAATGAGAAGGAGAAAAGGGGAACGCGCAGAGGAGGAGAAGGAGAAAAGGGGAAGAAGAGAAGAAGAAAGAGAAGGAGAAAAGGGGAACGCGCAGAGGAGGAGCGATGGGCGGGTCTCCTATCGCATCGACGGCCGCACAAATTAGGACGAGCTCAACACTGCAGGGGAGAAGCACTCACCGTTCGCGGGGGCTGGGGGGAGGGGGGGAGGGGGGGAGGAGGAGCTATGGGAGGGAGGAGGAGAAGGGGTTGGAGGAGGAGGGCGAGGGGGAGGGGGAGGAGGAGTTATGGGAGGGAGGAAGAGGAGGGGTGGAGGAGGAGGGCGAGGGGGAGGGGGAGGAGGATGAAGGGGGAGGAGCTATGGGAGGGAGGAGGAGGAAGAGGGGGTGGAGGAGGAGGGCGAGGGGGAGGGAGAGGAGGAAATGGGGGTGGAGGAGGAGGGCGAGGGGGTGGAGGAGGAGGGCGAGGGGGTGGAGGAGGAGGGCGAGGGGGAGGGGGCTGAGGGTGAAGGGGGAGGAGCTATGGGAGGGAGGAGGAGGGCGAGGGGGAGGGGGAGGAGGGCGAGGGGGAGGGGGAGGAGGAGCTGTGGGAGGGAGGAGGAGGAGGAGGGGGTGGAGGAGGAGGGCGAGAGAGAGGGGGAGGAGGAGCTATGGGAGGGAGGAGGAGGAAGAGGGGGTGGAGGAGGAGGGCGAGGGGGAGGGGGAGGAGGGTGAAGGGGGAGGAGCTATGGGAGGGAGGAGGAGGAAGAGGGGGGGGAGGAGGAGGGCGAGGGGGAGGGAGAGGAGGAAATGGGGGTGGAGGAGGAGGGCGAGGGGGTGGAGGAGGAGGGCGAGGGGGTGGAGGAGGAGGGCGAGGGGGAGGGGGCTGAGGGTGAAGGGGGAGGAGCTATGGGAGGAAGGAGGAGGAGGGGGTGGAGGAGGAGGAGGAGGAGGAGGAGGAGGAGGAGGAGGAGGAGGAGGAGGAGGAGGAGGAGGAGGAAGAGGAAGAGGGGGAGGAGGAGGAGGGGATGGAGAAGGAGTAGAGGAAGGAGGCGGAGAGGGAGGAAGGGGAGGAAATACTTTAAATGTAAAGGAAGACGTGGGAAGGAAGCAGAAAAGGGGGAAAGAGAGGGTGAAAAGGCAGAGGGAGGAGAGGAAGAGGGGAAGGAGAAAGAAGGGGAAGGAAGTGAAGAGAATTGAACGGAACGGAAGGAGGGGGGAGGATAAGAGTAGG
>NW_028235608.1:12500-20000 GCF_977035675.1 Penaeus japonicus | reverse complement strand
TATATATCTATCTCTCTCTCTCTCTCTCTCTCTCTATCCACATAAGTGAATAAATAGATAGGTAGATGCATTGATATGTAGATATAATTTATATGTGTATATAAACTCTTATCCAATCACACACATGAAGATATATCCTTTTATATCTCACTTAAAAAAGAAGAAGAAGAAGAAGAAGAAAAAAAAAAAAAACTTTCTCACGACTTGCACTGGCATTCAAGATATCTTTAATTTTTAGTGTGCATGCATAACCATATCTAGCATTGTCTTCTGCAACTCAATACGGCCCTTGTCTGAAACATGCAGAGCCCCCCCTCACGGCGCATTGCATGAGAGAAAATCACCTGACGATGTTGAAATCTGAGAAGGAAATGAGAAATTCTTCTGTTGTTTTTTTCGAAATAGCCACGAAGGAGGGTACGAAAATGATATTCTATTTTCTATCCTTCAGTTATACAATTTGAATGGTGATGAAATATGTATACGGGCAAATTAAATAATCGTAATCAATGGAATAATAAGGAAGACGATGCAAAGAGATCGGTGTAGATTAGAGAGAGAGAGAGAAAGAAAAAAAAAAACAGCAAAGAGAGAGAGAGAGACCGATAAATAGATAGATAGATAGAGAGAGAGGGGGGGGGGAGACGCCGAGGAATAGAGAGAGAAATATAGATAAATTAACTTTGACATGTTTATTGCGAGAGAAGGAAAGAAGAAAGCGAGAAAGCGGTAGGAATGATAGATAGATAGATAAATAGAGAAAGAGAGAAAGAAAGCAAAAGAGAGATCTACATACACACATAATTAGTTGTAATAATTGTATATGTGTATACATATATACATACATATACAAATAATTATTTTCAACACCTCTCCCCTACTTGAAAAAATATCCGCAACGAGAACCACCCACTCTGCATTCATCCCGCGACGTCCCAGAGCCATGACCCTGGCAACAGACACGGGCACTGCCCTTGGACCTAGTTGGCCCTGGCATTGGCTCTGCCCATCGCCTCATAGACTGGCAAGGGCACCGCTCGCCTCCAATCTCTCTCTCTTGCCCCGCCCTCCCTCCTCTTTTCATCTCTCTATCCCTTTGTCCTTCTTCCCTCCTCCCCTCCCTTACCATCCTCCACTACCTCTTCCCTCCTTTATACCATCTTTTCCTTCTTATCCTCCCTTGCCCTTCTTTTTTTTCTTCTCTTTCCCCGCCCTCCATCCACTCCCTCTCCCTCCCTTCCCCCTACCTCCCTCCATCCGCCCCTTTCCCTCCCTCCCCCTATCCACCATTCCCCTCCCTTCCCCTCTCCACCCTTCCCCCTCCCATCCCCATCCTCCCCCTCTTACCATTTCCCCTGCCTCCCTCTCTCCACCCTTCCCCTCCCTTCCTCAATCCACCAGTCTCCCTTCTTTCCCCTCTCCATCATCCCCCCTCCCTTCCCTTCCCTTTCCTTCCTTTTCCTTCCCCTCTCCACCCTCCTCCTCCTTCCCTCTCTCCACCGTTCCTCCTCCCTCTCCCTCTCCACCATCCTCTCTTCCGCCCCCTCTCCACCTTTCCCCTCCCTCACCCTTTACACCCTTCCCCTCCCTCCCTCTCTCCTACGTCCCCCCTCCCCTTCCCTATCCGCCCCCCTCCCTATCCTTTCACCTCTCCATAAGGCCTGAAGAACCTGCCTCCATCGTGACCTCGTGACCCCTCCGCTCGTCCAGCTGGCTCCTCCCCTCCCTGGCCATGACTTTGACCTCCCGTTCGAGTCCCGAGTGCCTCGCCTCGACCCTGACCCTGTGCCAGCGTGTGCCAGGTTTTTCTTCCTCTTCCTCTTCCTTGTTGTCTTCTTGCTGTTGTTTACTCCAGGACACTTTTTATGCCATCATTATGAGTGTGATTATTTGTAGTAGATTATTATCATCATTCTTATCAGTATCATTATTTTATGATTATCACTATCATCATTATCATTATGATTATTTTGTAATTGTAATCATCATCATCATCATTATTCTGTTATCATTATTATCATCATCATTATCATCTTATTGTTATTACTGTCATTATTATTATCATTATTGTTGCAATTGTTACTACCAGCATTTTTGTCATCATTACTTTTGTTAATATTACCATCATCATCATTGTTATCATTATAGTTATCACCATTATTATCATTATCATAATAATAATAATTATTATTATTACTACCATTATTACTACTATATTATTATTGCTATCATCATCGACATCATTAGCATTATCACCATAATCTTTAGCATTATTATTATTATCCCTTTCATTATCATTATCTTCATTATCATTACTATTGCTTTATATTATTAAGAATGTCCTTATCATCATCATCATCATCCTTATGCTTATCACTGTGATCATTCTCATTATCATCATTGTAGCATTATTTACATTACTATCATTAATGTTATTTTCCTTTTTCCCTTTTCTTAATTTTCTTACTAATTTCCGATACTTTTTTTCCTCTTTTCCTCTTTTCTTCGAATTGACTTTTCTCTTTCTTACTTTCCTTTCCTTCCTCCCTTTCTTTTCATAGTTTCATTCCTATTCTCTCAGTTTTTCCTTTGTGATGCTTCTCTTCTCTTCTTTCCTGCTTCTTTGATTTATTTTACATATACCCCTCCCCCCTTTCTTTAATTTGTTTCCCCCTTTTTCCCCCTTCTATGTACCCCCCCCCCCTAGAAATGGATAACGAAACAAATTTATAATGAGAAAATATCTACCTTTTTCTCCCTGGTTTGTTACTTGCACTTATCACCGCTGTGTTCCATACCTCTGCCGCCCCTGTCTCTTCTCATAAGCCCCTACCAAGCCCCTGCTAATCTTTGTTTAGCCCCTGCCAGGCCTATGTCAAGTTTTTTTTCCTAGCCCCTGCCAAACCCCGGCCAAGATACTGCCCTGCCTCTGTCTAGCCTCTGCCAAGCCTCTGCCAAGCCCCTGTCAAGACCCTGTCAAGATCCTGCCCAGCCCCTGCCATAACTCCAACGCCATCTCATCCTTCCCCTGCCTTCTTATCACCGCCTCCCTGTTGGCTTACCATTGTCGCGGCCATCTTTCACCTACCTGCCCCCCCCCCTCTCTCTCTCTTTCTTTTATCCCCTCTACTTCTATTCTGATTCTGTTCTTCATCTACACTTTTATTTTTTCCATCTTGCTTCTTCCTTTTATCTCTCGTTTTACTCTTTTCTTCATCTCTTCTCCCTCCTCTCCTTCAATTTGTCGTGTTCTCTCTCTCTCCCTCGTCTTCTCCCTCACTCTTCTCTCCTTTATCTCTCTTTTTTTTCTCTCCCCTTCTACGTAGCTCCTATTCCTCTCCATTCACCTCCCTCCCCTCCTTATCTCCTCCCCTCCCTATCCACCCTTTCTCCCCCTTCCTCTCTAACCCCTCCCCTCCTCTCCCCTCCTTATCTCCTCCTCCCTTCCCAATCCACCTCCCTCGCCTATCCCCTCTCCCCTCCCCCCTCCTCCGTCCACCTCCCAACCCTGGTGTAATTGTCAGTTTTCTATCCCCTCTGCAATTTCCCTGTTATCATTTATCATATATGATCATCATCTGTGACGGGGGTGGGGGTACGGGGGTAGGGATGGGGGGCAAGATAGGAGGTAGGTATGAAAGAGAGAGAAGTGGAGGGGGGTAGGGGGGGTAGGGGGGGAAGGGGAGATGCCTGAAAGAAGAAAAAGAGAGAGAAAAAAAAAAACACGAAAGAATTAGAAAACGCTCTTGATGCAATACAGTGATCAACTCTGTGCAATGAGCTTGTTATTCCTCTACCTATAAAGGTGCTATTAGCGTGTACACATATTTGCATGTGTTTAATAAGCGAGCGATAACATCTGTCTACTTTATAGCTCCGGCGATTGACTTTGGGAGCGTTGGCTTCGTTCATTCCCCCCCTTCTTTTCATTATTCTATGGACGGTTTTTCATTTTGTTTCGTTCTTGTGTTTCTCAATGTCTTGCGTGTGTGTTGCGGCTGCTCCCCGTTTTCTTTCTTGGCTACTTGGCCGCTTCGCTTCGGGAATAGATAGGTTTTCTTTTATTATTTTTATTTATTTATTTTTTATTTTTTTTACTGTATTTATCATTGTTGATTTTGGTTGTTCTTTCTTGTTTACTTTGCCTGGTTTTGTTTTTGTTTATTTTGTCTGTTTTTGTTGCTCTTTCTTGTTTACTTTGCTTGGTTTTGGTTTTGTTTACTTTGCCTGATTTTGTTGTTTTTTTGGTTACTGTGTCTGTTTTTTGTTGTTCTTTCTTGTTTATTTTGCCTGGTTTTGTTTTTGTTTACTTTGCCTGGTTTTGTTGCTTTTTTGTTCACATTGTCTGTTTTTGTTGTTGGATTTGTATACTTTGTATGATTTTGTTGTTTTTTTTGTTCATTTTTTCCTGTTTTAGTAGTTTTTCCGTTTCTTTGTCTCCTCGTTTTCTTATTCCTCTCTCCCTTTCTTCTTTGATTTCGTTTCTTCTATGTCGTTTTATCCCCTTCTAATCCGTGTCTAGTTCTCTCGTTTTCTTAATCTCCTAAACAAAGAAGATAAAAAACATAGATTAAAGGAACAAACAAACTATACGAACAAGTATATACGAGATAAACAAATCCAAAGACACACAGTTAAACCAAAACAAAAAATACAAAAACATCTAACAAGAAATCGAAATAATCTAAAAATAACAAAATCCCCCCCCCCAATCCCCCCCCCCCCGCCCGGCCAATCGCTCCGTGTTGAAAATTCTTTTCTCCTATAAATTCCAAGCTCATTATTCATGCCGTTGAGTGACCATATGATTATGATTAGCGCGTCTAATAAATGACATGAAAGCTCCTTCGTCATGTCTTCGATCACTTTCTCTCCTGTTCTTTTTCTTTCTTATTTGTCTTCTATTTTCCTCCCTTTTCTTTGGCTTCGTCTTCTTTTCTTTGCCTTTTTCTTCTTGTTCTTGTTTTTTTTTTTTTTTTTTTTTTTTTTTTTTGTCTTCGTCTTCGTCTTTAGTCTCTTGTTTCCTTCTTCCTCGTTCGTGTCCATTCTTCTTGTTCTTCTGGTTCACCTACTTCTTTCCCTCTTCCTCTTCTTCTTCTTCATTGTCCTTTTGTTCTTCCTTCTTAATTTTTGTGTTCTTTCTCCTCCTCCTCATTATCACGTTCTTCTTTTTCTTCTTCTTAGCCCTCTTTTTTCCCTTCCTCCTCCTCCTTTTCTTCCTCTTAGCCTTCTTTTTTCCCCCTTCTACCTCCTCCTCCTCCTCCTCCTCTTTTCCTTAGTCTTCCTTTTTCCATTTCTACCTCCTCCTCTCCTCCTCCTCCTCCTCCTCCTCTTCTTCTCAATCTTCTTTTTTCTCTTTCTACCTCCTTCTCCTCCTCCTCTCCTTCTTCTCAACCTTCTTTTATTCCCCTTCTACCTCCTTCTCCTCCTCCTCCTCTTCTTCTTTTTCTTCTTCATCGTCTTGTTGTTCTCCTTCCCCTTGCTTTGATCCGTAATTTGTTACGTCAAGATGAAATATTATCCAGATTTTAAGCGGGAAGCGCATGTGGTCATTAGTTTAGTGGATTCGCTCGCCTGGGCTCTGGGCCGATGGGAGAGGGGGGGGAGGGGGGGGGCTCTCCTCGTCTATTCTTCTTTTTTCTTCTCTTTTTTCTTCCTTTTTTGATGCTTGTTTCTTATAATTATTCGTTTGTCTTCTTTTTTTTCTTCTTTTTTTTCCTTGGTCTTCTTTTGTTTATTTCTTTTCCTAAGTTTTCCTTTTTTTCTATATTTGTTCTACTTCTTTTCCGTCTTTATCTCCTATCATGTCTTCCTTTTTCTCAAATGTATTTTTTTCTCCTTTTTTGTTATATTTTCCTGGTTTTATATATATTTTTTCGTTTTTTTCTCCCTTTCCTTCTCTATTTTCTTCCTTTTGTTCTCGTCCTTCTTTCTTTCTAACATTTTTTTATATATATTTGTTTTCTTCTTGTTCGTCCCATCTTTTCTTCCTCTTCTTCTGTCTTACTAAATTTATTCTTCGATATCTTGTCCTTATTCTTCTTGTTTCATTTCGTCTTTCCCTTCTGCCTTGCCTTTTGTATCTATCTTTTATTCTTGCTCTGCATATTTCTCTTTCTTCTTTATTATTACTTCCTCTTATGCTCTTCTATTTTCCACTTTCTTTCATTTTTCCCTTTCGTACTTCTGCGTTGCTTTTCTCCTTCTCTATATTATCTTTCGTTATTTCCTATTCCATTCTGTGTATTACTTTATCATCAATTTCCATATTCCTCTTACTCCTTTGGTCAGCCATCTCTCTATTTTTCTCTTGTATGTGTGTGTGTGTGTCTTTCTCTCTTTGTCTGTCTGTCTGTATGTTTGCCATTCTGACTGTCTGTCTGCCCCCCCCTCTCTCTCTCTCTACCCCACCCCCTCTCTCTCCTCCTGCTATTCCTCCTTCCTCTTCCTTCCCTCCCCCCCTTCCTCCCATCCTCTCTCTCTGTCTCTTTCTACCCTCACCCCCTCTCTTTCCCTCTCCTCCTGCTATTCCTCCTTCCTCTTCCTTCCCTCCCTCCCTTCCTCCCATCCCCTCTCTCTCTTTAACCCCACCCCTCTCTCTCCTCCTGCTATCCCTCCTTCCTCTTCCTTCCCTCCCTTCCTCACATCCTCTCTCTCTCTCTTTCTACCCCCACCCCCTCTCTTTCCCTCTCCTGCTATTCCTCCTTCCTCTCCCTTCCCTCCCTCCCTTCCTCCCATCCTCTCTCTCTCTCTCTCTACCCCCACCCCCTCTCTCTCTCTACCCCACCCCCTCTCTTTCCCTCTCCTCCTGCTATTCCTCCTTCCTCTCACTTCCCTACCTCTCTTCCTCCCATCCTCTCTCTCCCTCTCCCTTCCTCCCACTCTCTCTCTCTTTCTAACCCCACCCCTTCTCTTTCCCTCTCTTCCTGCTATTCCCCCTTCCTCTTCCTTCCCTCCCTCTCTTCCTCCCATCCTCTCTATCTCTTTCTACCCCCACCCCCTCTCTTTCCCTCTCCTCCTGCTATTCCTCCTTCCTCTTTCTTCCCTCCCTCCCTTCCTCCCATCCTCTCTCTCTCTCTCTCTCTCTCTCTCTCTCTCTCTCTCTCTCTCTCTCTCTCTCTCTCTCTCTCTCTCTCTCTCTCTCTCTCTCTCTCTACCCCCACCCCCACCCCCTCTCTCTCTACCCCACCCCTTCTCTTTCCCTCTCCTCCTGCTATTCCTCCTCGCTCTTCCTTCTCTCTCCAAGACCCCATTTTTCCTCCGCCGTTCTCCGTTCTAAAACCTTGTCTCCTCTCAACTTTTCGCATTCTTCGTCATCAGGACTCAAACTGCCTCGAACATTCCTAGTCTAAAGACGTGCTTCGTATCTAGTATCTTGCTAGTGTGAGAGACGTGATGGTAAGGGTTTTAGTGATAAAAGGATAAGGTTGGTGATATTAATGTTGTAGGGATAAGGATGGTTTTGATAAGGTTTTAGTAATAAGAGGATGATGATATTAA
>NW_028235607.1:15000-16306 GCF_977035675.1 Penaeus japonicus | reverse complement strand
GATCGAAGTTCGAAAGTCGAAGTCGACGAGACCGAAGTCGAAGTCGACGAGACCGAGAGTCGGGAAGTTCGACGAGACCGTGAAGTCGAAAGTCGACGAGACCGAAGTCGAAGTCGACCGTTAAGACCGAAGTCGAAAGTCGAAGTCGCAGAGACCGAAGTCGAAGTCCAAGTCGCACGAGACCGAAATCGAAAGTCGACGAGACCGAGTCGAAAGTCGAACGTTCGCAGAGGTACGAAGTCGAAGTCGACGAGACCGAAGTCGAAGAGTCAGTCGACGAAGACCGAAGTCGAAGTCGACGACGAGACCGAAGTCGAAAGGTCGACAGAGACCGAAGTCGAAGTCGACGAGAACCGAAGTCGAAAGTCGAACGAGACCGAAGTCGAAGTCGGACGAGACCGAAGTCGAGTCGACAAGACCGAAGTCGAAGTCGACGAGACCGAAGTCGAAGTCGACGAGACCGGAAACGTCGAAGTCGACCGGGGGGTGAGGGTGGGAGGGGGGTGGGGAGACCGAAGTCGAAAAGTCGACGAGACCGAAGTCGAAGTCGACGAGACCGAAGATCGAATGTACGCACGAGAACCGAAGTCGAAGTCCGCAGAGACTGAAGTCGAAGTTCCCCTGAGACGCAGTCGAAGTCGCAGAGACCGAAGTCGAAGTCGCAGAGACCGAAGTCGAAGTCGACGAGACCGAAGTCGAAGTCGACGAGACCGAAGTCGAAGTCGCAGAGACCGAAGTCGAAGTCGACGAGACCGAAGTCGAAGTCGCAGAGACCGAAGTCGAAGTCGCAGAGACCAAAACAGAAGTCGGAAAGGCCGAAACAGCAGTCGAAGATGTCGAGATGAAAAAGACAAGTCACCTTATCAAAGTAGTCGCAGAGATCGAAGTAGAAGTCCAAATAACCGAAGCAGAAGTCGCACAGACCGAAGCAGAAATCGGCGATTACTTGGAGAAAACAACAGATCTCCTGGAAAAGGTCCTGACAGATTTGTTGGAAGGGAAACCCATCTCCGAAGACACAAACAGACTGATCAAGGGTCTCGTGGCACGCGCACGGCAGCACTGACCCAATCGGTCGGCCGACGCGTGACTTGGAATCGTCACTGACCTCGGTCGAAGGAACATGAATATGAATGACTATTGATTAAATATATATTTGAAAATACATACAAGAATAATAAATTACATATATATATATATATATATATATATATATATATATATATATATATATATATACAAATATATATATATATAAATATACATATATATTATGTATATATATTATATACATAAATATATATAA
>NW_028235606.1:0-9581 GCF_977035675.1 Penaeus japonicus | reverse complement strand
GGAACCTCCTGAAAATACCATCAAGATGTCGATCACGAACGAGTCATGTATGGACATGGCCTTGGAGGAGATAACCGAGTGTTGTCGGGGTGGATGCGACTGCTTCACAACCACCTCTTGTATGATGTAGATGCTGCTAGCTCTCCTTCCTCCTGCGTTCTTCTTCTTATCACCCTTGGTGATGATACTTTTGGGCCTTACCGGCCTTCTTGGCAGCCTTTCCGGAAGTTTTGGGTTCGGCATCAACGGTGGTTAAATCCCTTGACAGTAAACACTGATAAGGATAGGATACTGGAACTCCCACCCGAAGTGGAAGGAACAGTTTAACGTTAGACGAAGATTTCAGGTGAAGAAACAAACAGTCAGGAAAATGAAAGAAAGGTTCGTAGTTAGTTAGAGTAGTGGAGACGAAACACCCTGTCTGACTCGTTAAGATATTGAAGTGTCATGACTCACTCAAAAACCCTTCTGGAGGGCCTGCCAGGTCCGAAGGATGAAAAAGTCTTTGTTGTTTGTTGATTCTTCTTCTTCTTATCTGTGGGGGTAGAATAAGTGAAGAGGGTTGGTTGAGGAATGGGGGTCTGGAACTTGGGTTTGGGTTAAGGATTAGAATCTTGTATTATTTATTAAATAAAGTTAGATAGTAAAAACCAAAAAAAAAAAGATGTTTAGGATTTTTTTTTTTTTTTTTTTTTTTTTTTTTTTTTTTTTTTTTTTTTTATTTTTGTTTTTTTTATGAAGAAGTGGTACAGCCGGACAGAGAATGTGGTGAAAGGAGTCTTGGAGAGGATAGTGGAAACCAAGAAACTTGTGGGAGTAGATAAAGTGAGAGTTTAGAAAGTTAAGTACTAGTGGAAGAGAGGTATTAGCTTTTTATTGGAGTTGAGCTTCCTTGAGGTAGAGAAGGGAAAGTTGAAGTGAATAAACGGAAGTGTGTAAAGTGAGATGAGGAAGTGATTGAGGGGAGCTGGAGGGATAGTGAAATGAAATTTAGCGAAGGGAGAAAAAGTGATAGAAAGGAAAGCTGAGAAAAGGTGGAAAAGGAAAATAAGGATGAGAGTTGTAAGACCAGGCAAAGAATAAGAGAATAGCTTGCATGTGCCGCCCCTGTAGTACTGAACAAAGCCCCACGGTCCAACCAGCTCGGGGAGGCAGCCAAGAACACCAACGAACACCTAGCAGGCTACTTTTTTAAGGGATTTTTTTTTTTTTTTTTTTTTTTTTTTTTTTTTTTTTTTTTTTTTTTTTTTTTTTTTTATTTTTTTTTATTTTTTTGGATTTTTTACATTCTGAGAAGCTCTGCCCACGCTGCAACTTCGCCGACCACATTGCACGTTCACCTTTCACACTGCTATGCATGAATGTGCCGTGCTTGACGTTGACAGTGGAGCCCTGTGGGTTGGCTTGTAGTCTGGGTTAAAATGGTGTAAAAAATCTTCATTCTTCATTCTTGAACTTGCGGGTCCGCTTGAACGTTTACTTCGTTCTTGTCTTCTATGTCTTCGATTCTTAGCTTCTCCTCTCATGGCTTCTGCCTCCTATACATCATCGGTTCTCGCTGTACAATGATGCCGTGAAATATGGCCTCAAACTTCTTTCAATGCCAATGATTCTACAGCTGAGGCTTTTGCCCACCAGGCAGTGTGCCTTCTGGACGAACGTTGAGGCATTGTACTAGCTCCCTCTCCATCCTCATCTATGTATTTTTGTCCATCTTCTTCTTGCTTGATGGTGGAGTCTCTGGTTGATCGCCTCGATCCTTAGTTCTTCATGATCTCTCTCGTGCAAGTGACTACTTCGGGAAAGCGAATATTCAGAATCCATTTGCCTGCTGTTCTGAATAGTCTGTAGCTGCATCATCTGCCTTCTGGAAATGTGTGTGAGTAGGCACTGGCGGGGTATTCCATGATGGGGCCGCACTAGGCTTTATAAAATGTAGAGCTTGTTTTCAGTACTCAGTGTCTGGGAACCTTCTGATCTTGTTCAGCTGATGTTTAGCTTTTGTTGCTCTTATCAATTTTATGTGAGGGACAATTCCGCTTCTGCTAATTGTTAGCCCTAGGATCTTTCCTTTTGTCACAGTAGTTCCACTGCTTCCTCGTCCACTATCAGATCTGCTGTCTTGAACTTGGCCACCTCAGGAACTGACTTGGAATTTTCTTATGTTGGGTTGAGATCTTTCCCCTGTCTTTCATTAATCGATTGATGGTCTCTATTAGCTCTGGCAGTTCTGAGTGCCATCATCTCGATCGATCTCCTCCCTTCATACATTTGATTATCTGAGTGATGTCGACCTTATAAGGATATTGGACCTGAAATTTTCCTTATATTAGTGTGCCCGGACACGGGCGCCAGCCTCATGTGAGGTGAGGCCCAGCTAGTGGGCTACAAACGGCGCGTGCGAAGCGTTGCCAGCTATCGCTATCGGTAAGTTTCAAACGGTGGGCCCTATAAATAGTAGGTAAGCTCTGGATTTTTTGATATGCAAGGTTTTTGAGATACCTATAAAGCAAGCATCATGTACAGGTCGTGGTTAAGGGTGGTAAGGTCAAGGGAAAAGTTCAAAGTCCCGCTCGATCAGTGGCCGCCCTTCAAGTTTCCTGTAGGTAGGCCATTCACCGCCTTCTGCGTAAGGGAAATTACGCTGAACGTGGGCGGAGCATGGTGCCCTCCCTGTGTACCTGGCTGCCGTCATGGAATTACCTGTGGCTGCTGAGGTTCTCGAGCTGAGCAGGTAACGCCGCCCCGTGACAACAAGAAGACCGCGTTATCATCCCCCGTCATTTGCTAGCTGTCTATCCGTAACGACGAGGAACTGAACTAGCTCCCTCTCTGGTGTAAGGAACCATTGCCCAGGGATGGTGTCCTGCCAACATCCAGGCTGTTGCTCCTCCCCAGAGAAGATGACTGAGAAGAAATAAATCTTTTCTCTCGGTTGCCTCTTTTTCAACAACATCGGCTCCTTTTACGGAGCCACAAAAGCTCACCTAGAGATGTAATTGACTACTCTATCAATCCCAAACTAATAATACTAGCTACTCAACCTCAAACCCCAAGCCCAAATGCATAGAGTGCAATATCAATGTCATATTCTTCAATAACATTGTCATTATACTCAACTTATCAAACAACTCACCGATGCCCCCACAACATACTAAGTGCCAATCAACATAATTTACTTTATCACATCCACCCAAAAGCAATTTAAAATTCGCAATATCCAGTGCTCTCATACGGAGAATGAGAAAGAGAGAGAGAGAGAGAATCAATGCGAAATAGAGAGAGAAGAGGAGAAAGAAGACGAAGAGAGAATCTCAAAGCGAAAAAGAACCTAAAAAGAAGAGAGAGAGGGAAAGGAAAGAAGAAGAAAGAGAGAGAAGATAGAATCAATGCGAAATGGAAAGAGAGGGAATAAGATAGGAGAAGAGAGAGGCATAATCAATGCGAAATAGAGAGAGGATTCAAGAAGAAGAAGAAGATAGAAAGGAGAGAGGAGAGAAGGGTCAAAAGAAGAGAGAGAGATAGAAAGTAGGAGAGAGAGAGAGAGAGAATAGAGAATCAATGCGGAAAGAAAGCTAAAGAAGTTTGATAGATTCGTAGCCAGAGAAGGGAAAGAAGAAGCAGAGAGAGATAGAAAGAAGAGAGAAAGAAGAGAGATTCAAAGCGAAAAGAAACAAAGAAAAGAAAGAAAGAAAAGGAGAGAATACAGATGTGAATAGATGAGAGAGGGAAATGAAAGAAGAAGAAGAACAGAGAAAGAGAAAAGAGAGAGAGAGAGAGAAATCCTAAGCGAAACAAAACACTCAAGAGAGAGAGGGAAAGAAGAAGAAAAGAAGAAGAGAGAGAATAAATCCAATGCGAAAGAAAGCATTAAAGAAAGAGAGATAAGAGAGAAAGGCGAAAGAAAGAAGAATAGAGATAGAAGAAAGAAGGAGAGAGAGAGAGAGAGAGAGCTAGAATCAAAGCGGAAGAAGAATAACATAAAGAAAAAGAATAAAAAGAAGAGAATCAATGTGAAATAGAGAGAGAAGGGAAAGAAGAAGAAGAAGAAGAGAAAGAGTAAAAGAGAGAGAGAGAGAGAGAGAAATCAAAGCGAAACAAAACATAAAGAGAGAGAGGGAAAGAAAGAGAAGAAGAAGAAGGGAGAGGGAGAGGGAAGAGGATGACAAGAAGAAAGACGAAGAAGAAAACAGAAGAAGGAAGAAGAAACAGAAGAGAAGAAGAAAACAGAAGAAGAAGAAGCGAAGAATGAGAAGAAGAGAAGAGAATCAATGCGAAAATAGAGAGAGAGGGAAAGAAGAAGGAGAGAGAGAGAAATCCAATGCGAAAGGAAAGCCATAAAAGAAGAGGAGAGAAGAAGAAGAAAAGGCGAATGGAGAAGGAGACAGAATGGAGGAATATGATAATAGAAAAGAACAGAAAATGATAAGAACAAGAGGGATGGTGATAGTTGAGGATAAGGATGAGGACGAGAAATGAAAAAAAGGGCGAGTAAAAAAGTAAACGGAATATGAACAGTCAGCATAATAAGACAAACGAACTATACCTTAAATGATCAAAACTCTTGTATACGAAATAAACACAAAGCAATCTGTACGCCCTCTTGTTACGCCACGAAAAAGAAGTTGAGTATTTGTTGAAAAGCTTCTCTGAGAGAGAGAATTCAAGGCTAAAAAGAGCAGAGAGGAAAGAAGAAGATAGGAGAGAGAGAGAGAGACAGAGAGAGAAATGAGAGAGAGAGGAGAGCAGAGAGAGAGAGGGAGGTAGAGAAGAAGGGAATCCAAACCCCAAGCCCAGATGCATAGATCGCCAATATCAATGTCATATTCTTTCAATTAACATTGTTCATCATACTCAAGCTTTATGCAACAATCCAACAAAACAACTCAACCATGATGCCCCCTAACCATACTAAATAATTGCATTACCAGATGCCGCTAATACTTCAGTTCAATACCAATCACTAATTTAGACTTATCAAAAAATCAGTTTGTTGATAAAGAGTGAGAACGAGTGAGAAAAAGAGAAAAGAGAGAGAGAGAGAGAGAATCAATGCGAAAAGGAAAAACATAAAGAAAGAGAGATATAGAGAGGAAGTGGAAAGAAGAAGAAGAGAGATAGAAAGAAGGAAGTGAGAGATTAGAGAATCAAAGCGGAAAGAAAACATAAAGAAAGAGAGGGAGAGCGAGAAAAGGGAAAGAAGAAGAAGAGAGAATAGAAAGAAGGAGAGAGAGAGAATCCAAAGTGAAAGAAAAATAAAGAAAGAAAGAAAGAGAGAGAGAAATCAATGTGAAATAGAGAGAAGAGGGAAAGAAGAAGAAGGAGAATAGAGAGAGAGAGAGAGAGAGAGAGTGAAGGAAAGATAGAAGAAGCAGAAGAAGAAGAAAGTAAGAAGATAACGAAAAAAGAAGAAGAAAAGAAGAAGGAAGAAGGAAGGGAGACGAAGAAGGGAAGAGAGAGAGAAGAGAAAGGAAAGAAGAAGAAGAAGAAGAAGAAGAAGAAGAAGAATGAAGAGAGGAAGAAGAAGAAGAAGAGAAAAAAGAATAAGAGGAAGAAGAAGAAGGAGAGAGAGAGAGAGAGAGTCAAAGCGAGTAGAAAAACTTTAAAAGAAGGAAGAAAATCAATGCGAATTTGAGATAGAGGGAAGAAGAGAGAGAGATGAGATGAGAGAGAGATAGAAAGAGAGAGAGAGAGAGAGAGTAAAGGAGGGAGAGAGAGATGAGAGAGAGAGAGAAAGAGAGAGATAGAGAGAGGGAAGAAGAAGAAGATGGAGGAGAGAGAGAGAGAGAGTAAGAATCAATGCGAAATGGAGGAGATGAGTGAGAGAGAGAATCAATGCGAAATAAGAGAGAGGGAAAGAAGAAGAAGAATGAAGAAGAAGAGAGAGAAAAGTAAGGAGATGAGAAGGAGAATTCAGATGCTAAAAAGAATAAGAGAGGGGTAAGAAGAGGAAGAAGAAGAAGAAAAGAAGAAGAGAAAAAGAAAGAGAAAGAAGAATCAAAAGGCGAAACAAAACATAAAAAAGAGAGAGGGAAAACGAGAAGGAGAAGAAGGAGAGAGGAAACGAAGAAAGAAGAGAAGAATCAGAGCGAAACAAAGCATAAAAGGATAGGCAGAGAGAGAAGGAAAAGAAGGAGAAAGAAGAAAGAAAGAGAAAAGAGAGAACAGGAGATGAGAGAGAGAAAGAGAATCAAAGCGAAACAAAACATAAAAATGAGAGAGAGGAGGGAAAGAAGGAGAGAACGGAAGAAGGAGAGGGAAAGAAGGAAGAGGAAAGAGGAAGATGGAGAAGGAAGAAGAAAGAAGAAGCAGAGAGAGAGAATCAAAGCGAAACAAAACATTAAAAAAAGAGAGATAGAAGAGAAAGGAAAAGAAGAATAGAGAGAGAGAAGAGAGAGAGAGAGAGAGAAGAAGAAGGAGGAGAAAGGAGAGGAGGAGCGGGGTTGAGAGAGAAGGAGAGAGAGAGGAGGAGAGAGTGCGAGAGAGAAGGGAGAGAGAGATAGAGAGAAGGGGAGAGGAGAGAGTATAGAGAGAGGGGGAAGCGAGAAGAGATAGAGAGAGGAGAGAGAGAGAGAGAGAGAGGATAGAGAGGAAGATATGAGCGAGATGAGAGGCGGAGGAGAGAGAGAGATAGAGAAGAGAGATAGCGAGGGGGGAAAGAAGAAAGATAGAAGGGGAAAGAAGAGGAGGGAAGAGAGGAGAGAGAGGAGAGAAGTTTGAGAGAGAGAGAGAGATGAGAGAAGAGAGAGAGAGAGAGGGAGAAGGAAGAGGGAGAGAAGAAGAAGAAATGGAGGAACATGAATAATAGAAAGAAACAGAAAAATGATGAGAACAAGAAGGATGGTTAATGGTGAGGAATAAGGATGAGGATGAGAAGAATAGAAAGGACGAGCTAAAAGTAAAGGGAATATGAAACAGTCAGCATTAATTAAGCAAACGAACTATTACCTTAAATGATCAAACTCTGTATAGCGAAATATACACAAAGCAATCCTGTACGCCCTCTTGTACGCCACGAAAAAGAGTTGGATGGTATTTGTTGAAAAGCTCTCTGAGAGCCCTGGAGAGATTGCGTACAACACACAGAGGAGCAAAGCCAAGTCAATTTTGATGTGAGTGTGTGAGAGAGAGTGTGTGTATGTAGTGGTGTGTGTGTTTGTTTGTGTGTGTGTGTGTGTGAGAGTGGTGTGGTGTTGTGTGATGTGTGTGTGTACGCGGCGCGCGTGCAATGCATGTGTTTTCACATAATCATAATATTCACTATATGCAACCATATTCACACGTTCATTTAGAACAGTTAAATATGAAAAAAATTTTATTTAATGCTCGAGTAATTTACATCTTGTTGTGGATTAGGTAAAATAAAATAAAATAAGATTAATATCAATATGAATAACGAATTACTAAAGCAAGATAATGGGGACATACAGAGAATGGAAAAAAAAAAAAAACGTTTAATTAATAAAGTGAAATAAGGAGCGGGGAGTTCAATAAGGGTGTAGAAAGGGAGGCAAAGATATTCTAGCGGAGACATTTACTTACTTGCATGCGGTAGGGGGGAGAGGAGGAAGGGATGGAAATGGGAGGGAGGGAGGGTTGAGGGGAAGGGAGGGAACGAAGGAAGGAAAGGAAGGGAAGCTATAGGGAAGGAGGGGAAGGGGGGAGGGGAGGGGAGGGGGGAGGGGAGCTGGGGACGAGACGAGACGAGAACGAGACGAGATGATATGATAAATGATATGATGAACGATTTGCTAAATATAATATGGATATGATAGATATGATATGATATGATATGATATGATATGATATGATATGGGGGGGGGATATGATGAGATTATAATAAGAAAGTGTGACAGGAAATGCCTAAAGAAAAATACAATAGAAAAGAAGAGAAGGAGAAGAGAATAAGAAAGGGGGAGAGAATACAATAGAGGAAAATAAAAGAGAAGAGAAGGGCAATGAAAAGAGGAGGAGGAGAGGCTGGTAGGCAGAAGAAGAAGAGGAGAGAAAAGAAGAAAGAAGTAATAATAAGAAGGATAGGAGAGAAAATACATTGCGGAAAATACATACACATACAGACACAAGAAAATATCTGAAGGGGTTGACAAACGACACAGGAACATGGCGGGAATGAAATACATTAACCATACTTGCTAGTAATTCACTTTCTCTTTCAAAAAAATAAAAAAATATTAAAATTAAATACAGTAAAATTGGATGATGTACTCACCTATCCTTTCGAACATAGGGGAGGCCCCTGGGCCATTTCCGAGTTTGAAAATTGCTTGAAGATATTCGGAATTGCTTTATGTTCCTAAGATGGATTATCAGTTCAGAGTTCACAACGACACATACAGTAATTTTCTTTCTTCTTCATTAATTTCAATCGCTCACCGCACAATTTACTTTACACTTTTTCTGTTTTCTAATTTTCGTTTCGCAGCCAGTACTGTACTAATGATGTCACTCTTATAGATTTCTGAGCTAAAAATTTTCTTTCTTTCCTTTTTATTTCAATCGCACAAACACACCGCGACAATTTACACTGTTTTCTCACAAATTTTCGCACCAGTACTGTGTTCACTCTTATAGATTCTTCCTGGCTGTAAAATTCTTTTCTTTTTTATTTTAAAAAATAATCGCACACCGGCACCGCAAACAATTTACACTTTTTTTTTTCTAATTTTCGCACCAGTATACCTACAAGATGGATTCCAGTTCAGGATTTCACACAACGCACAAACAGTAAATTTTCTTTCTTTCATTATTTCAATCGCAAAATCGCACCGCCCAATTTAATCATACAACTTTTTCTAATTTTCGCACATCAGTACAGTGTTCACGTCTTATAGATTCCTGATTCAGACTGTCCCTATACCCGTAATGACTGCAAGAGAAAAAGAAAACACTCAAGATTTGGAAATAAGGGGGAAATGGGGAACAGCAACCTCACAAATGATATGACACACAACACATGAATTAACAACAAAATGAAAAAAAATATCCATATAAAGCCACACCCTCTAAATACACAGTCGAGAGCATTAAGAACATTGACAACAAATATGGAGTGGCAAAGGAGGCTAACGACGTCAGACACCAAAAACCACATAAAACAAAATTCAAGATAAAGGAGAGGGCATGACCAGTTACAGTAACTCGGTAAATATCCATTTTGATCACAAAGTTGGAGAAATCACACAGCGTAATATCAACCAGTTAATGAAAACAAAGAAAATGAATAAAAGGGGGCAGAACAATCGTGTACAAGAAACAATATTAACTCAAACCATTTTAGAGAGAGATGTAGATAGAATTCGTATGATCAAAGCACTGAAGTTGGCAGGAGGCGAAATAGTAATTCTTTCGTCATTTCCGGGAAAATCTGTTTCCACTGTGGCATTTTTTTTTTTCCCTCCACGAAAAACGAAACAGAAAAAATGGACAGAAAAAAAATGGGCAAGAATGATAATATAAAAAAAGAGCGAAAGGGAACCGAGCGAGAGAGAGAGAGGGTAGAGAGGGAAGGAGGCGGAGTGAGAGGGGATGGCGAGGAGAATGGGCAAGATGGGAGAGGAGAG
>NW_028235605.1:2500-7274 GCF_977035675.1 Penaeus japonicus | reverse complement strand
ATTATATATATATATATTTACATATATATATATATAAATATATATATATACTTATATAGTATATACATATATATAAATATATATATATATATATATAAGATATATCTATATATTTATAGGTATATATATATATATAATATATATGTATATATATAGATATAGATATATATATATATATATATATAATATATATATAATATATAGAGATATACTTTATAGCGATTTAATATATAAAGAAATATATATTAAATATTTATTTATATCATAATATAACACCAATTGAACGAAATCAAAAATACTCACAATAGTCAAATCCTCTAGAGAAGAAATTTAAATAAAAGAAATTAGTGAATGAAACATAATATGATAATAATGATGATGATATGAGGAAGAAGAAGAGAGAGAAGAAAAGAGAGAAAGAGAGAGAGAGAAAGGGAGAGAGAGAGAGAGAGAGAGAGAGAGAGAGAGAGAAAGAGAGAGAGAGAGAGATAGAGAGAAGGAGAGAGAGAGAGAAAGAGAGAAAGAGAGAGAGAGAGAGAGAGAGAGAGAGAGAGAAAGGGAGAGAAAAGGATAGAGAAAGAGAGAGAGAGAGAAAGAGAGAAGGAGAGAGAGGAGAGAAAGAGAGAGAGAGAGAGAGAAAGAGAGAGAGAGAGAGAGAAAGAGGAGAGAGAGAGATAGAGAGAAGGAGAGAGAGAGAGAAAGAGAGAAAGAGAGAAGGAGAGAAAGAGAGAGAGAGATAGAGAGAAAGGGAGAGAGAAAGAGATAGAGAGAAGGAGAGAGAGAGATAGAGAGATAGGGAGAGAGAAGGAAAGAGAGAGATAGAGAGAAAGGGAGAGAGAGATAGAGAGAAAGGGAGAGAGAGAGAGAGAAAGAGAGAAAGAGAGTGAGAGAAAAAGGGAGAGAGAGATAGAGAGAAAGGGAGAAGGAGAGGGAAAGAGAGAAAGGGAGAGAGAGATAGAGAGAAGGAGAGAAAGAGAGAAGGAGAGAAAGAGAGAGAAAAGGAGAGAGAAAGAGAGAGAGAGAGAGAGAAGGAGAGAGAAGGAGAGAGATAGAGAAGGAGAGAGAGAGAAAGAGAGAAGGAAAGAGAGAGAGAGAGAGAGAGAGAGAGAGAGAGAGAACGAGAGAGAAAGAGAAGAGAGAATGAGAGAGAGAGATGCGAAGGTGAGAATGAGAGATAAGAGAGAAAGAAAAGAGAGAGGCTAGAGAGCACAGGTGAAGAGAGAGAAGAGAAGAAATGGGGAGAGAAATAGATGAGAGAGCAGATATTAGAAGGAGAGAAGGTGAGAGAGAGAAAGAGAGAAGGAAAGAGAGAGATAGAGAGAAAGTGAGGAGAGAGTAATTAGAGAATCAGTGGGGAGTAGGAGGAAAGGACAGAGATAGAGAGAGAAGAAAGGGAGAGAGATAGAAGAGAAAGGGAAGAGAGAGAGAAGGCAGAGAGAGTAGAAAGGAGAATAGAGAATCAGAGAGTTCTCAAAGTAAGGAAGTAGAAGCGGAGAGAGAAAAGTAGAGAGAAGAGAGAGAGAGAGAGCAGAAGGAGAGAAAGAGAGGAGAAGGAGAGAGAAAAGTGAGGAGAGAAATACAGGAAGAAGAGAAAGGAGAGAGAAGAGGAGAGAAAGAAGATGGATGAGAGTTTCAGGTGTAGAAGAGAAAAGAGAAGAAAAGAGAGAGAGATAGAGTAGAAAGTGAGAGAGAAGAAGAAGGGGGAGCTGAGATAAGAGGAGATAGAGAATAAGGAGATTGGAGAAAGAGAGAAAGAGATTAACAGAGAGAAGAGAGATAAGAGAGAGAGAAAGAGAGAGAGAAAGAGGAGGAGAGAAAAGAGAAGAGAATAAGGAGAGAGAAAGAGAGTGAAGTAAGGAGGGATAAGAGAAGAGAAATAGGTTAAGAGAAAAGAGAGAGAGAGAGAGTGAAGAGTAAGTTGAGAGTAGAGAAATGCGAGTTAGAAGATGATAGAAGTCTTGTTAAGATAGAGTAAAAGAGCGAAGGTGTAAAATGAGAGAAAGGTAAAGAAGGAGAAAAGAGAGAAGGGATAGGTGTGTGAGAGAAATATGTGATAGATTGTGAAGGGGAGAGAGAAAGAGAGAAGGAAAGAGAGAGATAGAGAGAAAGTGAGAGAAAGAGAAGGGGAGAGAGAAAGAGAGAAAGTGAGAGAAAGAGAAGGGGAGAGAGAAAGAGAGAAAGAGATAAGGAGAGAGAGAGAAAGAGAAAGAGAGAAGGGGAGAGAGAAACAAAAAGAGACAGAGATATAACTTTAATATTGACGAAGAAAATGACAATAAAGTAAATATTAAAGAAGAAAATGATAATAAAATTAATATCAATGATTAGAAATATTATTAACTGATATGAAATAATTAGAAAAATATAATGATGATAATGATAACATACTCAATATAATTACCATTATTAATTATGATTATCATAGAATTTGCTACCAAAGAAAACGGGGTCTAAGCTTGATTATATGGTAGACTAAAGTAAAACGAACAAAAAATAGAACATATATATATATATGTATATATATATACATATATATATACATATATATATATATAATATATATAAATATATATATATATAT
The DNA here is from genome assembly GCF_977035675.1 of Penaeus japonicus. NCBI lineage: Eukaryota > Metazoa > Arthropoda > Malacostraca > Decapoda > Penaeidae > Penaeus > Penaeus japonicus. The sequence continues at coordinate 4,693 of NW_028235605.1, read as the reverse complement.
AACAATAATGATAATAATGGTTGACTAATAATGATTAAACCATTGACAATAATATTAATATTGGAAATAAGAGAATAATATTAATAATGATGATAATGATAATAATAAGGATAATAATACTAGCAATAATGTTATTAATAATTAAGCCAATGATAATAGCAATGATATTGATAATGATGATGATAATGAAAGATACGAGAAACAAAAATGATGATGATAATAATAATAATAATAAGACAAGCGAAATACAATACAAGAAAATAAAAGAAATACAAACAATTAAATGAAATTAAAAGATAAAATGAAATTAAAAGATACAAAAAAAAAAAAAAAAAAAAAATAGTCTTTTTAAATAAATTTATTTATTTAAATAAATAAATAAATTATTATTTATTTATTTAATAAACAAGTAAATAAAAAAATCAACTTTTTATTATAAATATTTTTTTTTTTTTTTTTTTTTCTTATTTTTCTTACGTGCACATACACCATATGTGGACATACTTTTACATGTGCGTTTTTGATGGAGAGAAAGAGAGAGTGAGAGAAAGGAAGAGAGAGAGAGAGAAAAGAAAGAGAAAGTGAGAGAAAAGAGAGAGAGAGAGAGAAAGAGAGAGAAGAAAGGAAGAGAGAGAAAGGAAGAGAGAGAAAAGAAAGAGAGAGTGAGAGAAAGAGAGAGTGAGAGAAAGGAAGAGAAAGGAAGGAAGAGAGAGTGAGAGAGACAGAGAATGGGAGAGAAAGGGAAAGAGAGAAAGAGAGAGTGAGAGAAAGGAAGAGAGATAAAAGGGAGAGAGTGAGAGAGACAGAGAAAAAAGAGGAAGGACGAGAGTGAGTGAGAAAGAGATAGAGAGAAAGAGTGTGAGTGAGCAAGAGAGGAGAGAGATAATAAATAATTGAGCGAGTGCAAGAGTGAGAGAGAGAAATGAGAGAAAGAGAAACAGAGAGAAAGCAAAGAAGAAGAAAGAGAAAGAGAGAAACAGAAAGCAAAAGAGAGAAAGAGAGAAACCAAAGGAGAGAAAGATCATAAAATTGAGAGAGAAAGAGAGAGAAAAAAAAGCATAAAAATGAGAGAAAGAGAAAGATCATAAAAATAAGAGAGAGAAAGAGAGAGAGAAAAAAAAACCCATAAAAATGAGAGAAAGAGAAAGAGAGAGAGAGAAAAAAAAACCATAAAAATGAGAGAAAGAGAAAGAGAGAGAGAGAGAAAGATCATAGAAATAAGAGAGAAATAAGACAGAGAGAGAGAAAGAGTGAAAAACATAAAAAAGAGAGAGAGAGAGAAACAACATAAAAATGAGAGAAAGAGAAAGAGAGAGAGAAAGATAATAAAAATGAGAGAGAAAAAAAGAGAGAAAGAGAGAAAGAGAGAGAGCGAAAGAGCATAAAAATGAGAGAGAAAGAAAATGCAAATTTGGTGCACAAGCAAATTTCACTTCATCTCTTCCTTGCTTTATTATAAAAGCCTTTAAAGAAGAACAACAAAACAAAGAAAAATGCAAATTACAAACAAACAAGCACATTATCAGCAATACTTTTATATTTTTTATTTTTTTTTCCTAAAAAATTCAAAACAAAAAAAGGAAAGCATAACAGTGTGTCGTTTGTAACGCTGTCTTACGACTCGAACGAACCTGGCATTGGCAACTCTGCTTCTATTTCCGTCATATTTCCTTCTTCCGCTAAAATTATAATATATAATTTCTTTAATAACTATAATATATAATTTCTTTGATTAAATAATATGATTATTTATATAATATAAATTATATATATATAATATATAATCTCTTTAATGAAATTATTCTCTCTCTTTTTTTTTCTTCTTAATTTCCTTCTAATTTCTCTTTATAATTACGATTATAATTATAATTATAATGAATTATAATTATAATATAAATCATAATGAAATATCTCTTTAATAAGAGGCGTAATTTCCTTTTAATTTCTCTTTTTTTTCTTCTTAATTTTCTTTTAATTCAATTTTCTTAAAAAAACATTTAATATTTAATCTTAACATTTTAATATATTATATTATATATATATATATATATATATATTATGTATATATTATATATATATATATATTTAATATATTATGATGTAATATAAAATATCATGTAATTTCCTTCTAATTTTCTTTAATTCTAATTTTTATTCAATTTTCTTAAAACAAATTGCCTTTTAATTCAAATT